>NW_019384428.1:1401566-1511514 GCF_000671375.1 Centruroides sculpturatus | reverse complement strand
TTAAATCGTTGACAAAAGATAATATTTTGTATAAAAGTATGTTTTAAAATGAATTTTAACCTACTTTATAATTAATTATTTTAATTTTTATAGAAAAAAAATAAGATTTTATATATATATATACTCAGAAATATTTTTTGCTCAATCTGCTCAGCAAAATTTCTTTTTTGCTCAGAGAAGTGTATGTTCTGCTCATCTACAAAAAAAATTAGAGGGAACATTGAAGACAACTGGGTGCTACTTGCACTATTTTTGCAATTGTATTAGAGAATGTTCTCTACATTAGGGAGTATTTTGAGATAGAGATAATGCTTTTGGTCTTTTTTTTTAAAGTGGCCACTTTACATTTTGTTTGGAAATGCCACAGACTCTTTTTTTAATGATTCTACATCAATTATGGAACCATTGTATATACTATTAATTCTATCCATTACTTCCAGTCATTCATCTCTCAAAGTACTTTTTTGAAGTACGAAGTTTTCAGTTATTTTTGAACAAGTTAGTGGGGGTAAAAAAATGGCACATACGTCCAGTTACTACTGTGCATGTGACATTTTACAATAATTCCAGAATCAATAAAGAATATTTGAATATTCTTTGATCTAACATGTTGACCACTGAACAGGACATGTTGATCTGAACAACTGAACCCTTTCCAAACTTCTGATGTCATACAGCCAAATCCTGCAGAGACTTTTTGAGGACAACATTAGCATTTATAAAGGTACAATCTTAATATTTTAAATGATGTCAGAATCACACAAAGAAAACCAATCAGTTCAAAAGAAAATATGACCAAACCTAGAACAAAGGTGGTCATCTGGAAAGTAAAGATTTCCATCACAGTACCAAATCCTCTGATTCAAACAGTGTTGACAAAGAAGTGTGACTAATGAATGACAGTGACACTTGACAATTCTTTGTCAATGCTGTTTGAGTCAGAGGATCCTATGTTGATCACATTCTAAAACCATTGTTTGAAGAGCATCTGCCAGAAATACTTTGTGCACTCCAATGAGATGCACAAAGTATTTCTGTATCACAACAAAGTAAGCTCATACTACCTGCAAATGACTGAACAATATCTTGAGTACTTTTATCAGAAAATGGAGATTAGTTACATCTAAAAAGACATTGAACAGTTGCAATCTCAGTCCTGTTGACTTTGGATTTGGATGGCTGAAACCAGAAGCTGCTTATCCAAAAACAGATAACATTAGTTGATGTTTGGAAAATTTCCAAATAGAAGTGGTTCAAGATTGATGTTGAAATGGTCAAAAAGGTCTTCAATTTGTGGAAACAGCATTGTTAGGCAATGTACATAAGTAATGGGGGTTAAGCAAATAAAAAAATTTGTTACGCATTTGTTACATTGACATCTCTTGTAATGAATGTGTTCAAAAATAACTAAAAAATTCTGTATTACTATTTATTTTTTCCTTAATGTCTAATGCAAACTCAGTTATTAAAATTTATATTTTTGAGGAAACATTATTACCTGACTTGTGAGACATTTTGACAAGCTTACTTGAATTACTTCATCTCTATATTACTGTAATGTGATTTGAGCAGAACAAGAAGACACTAGTTTTGGTACTCAGATTGGCTTGGTTGCTGTATGTGGGCTCATGACAAATACATCCAAGAATTATTCAAATACCTAGCAGAAGTTTGTGGATTAAGCCTGGTAATAAATTTTTTAAGGGAACAATTGATACTTACTTTCTGCAGGACTAAACTCTTCAAAGCTATGTTTATCTCAGATTATCTAGTTTTAATTTTTAAATAATTTCTTATTATTATTAATACCAATATTATTCTCTCAAACATAATTTGTTATGGAGTTATACTAGTATCAGTAATATATAGTAGTCAGCATTTAGAGTAAACATTAACCTACTGGAGGCTTTCTCTTTGCATAGGCTATAAGATAAATAGCACTTTTGAAAAAATTATCCAATATCAACATTCACTATTTATTCTTAAAATAATCCTAAAAGTTTTCTTGTAGTACAGTAGTACAAATTAAGTTGATGGAAAGAAATTCCCTTTGAATAATATAGAACATGAAGACTTTTCCTCTAGGTAACTATTTTTCATTTTCCTAAACTAAAATATATTTAAAGTGAAGATTGTTTTAAAATAAAACAAATACTTTATTTCAAAAAGTAAATTCTTTTAATGCAAAAATTTAATTAACAATCCAGAACATTGATTATTATTAGTATTTTCTGTCATATGTTAAGGTTTATCTCAGATTCCTCCAGCAAGTTCATACACTTTTTCAGCCACTTCTCTTGCTAACATATCTGCATTCTCCTGGAAAATTAAAACTAGTTATTATAAAATGTTTAAGTTAGGAATATTTACTTTTATATTATAAAATAATAATGTGTGTCTACTCTCTTTACACTTCAACTTATCTGGACCAAATTTTTCATAATTACTCTCTAAGACCTTATGGAAAATAAAGGCTACCAGTCTGGATATGGAATTGCATTAATCAATGAAGGTGATTATGGCAATTCTGGATTTTGAAGTTCTGTTAAATTAAACCATTCATTTGAGTTAGCCTCAAAAACCAAACTTTTAAAAAGACCAAACATTAAAATTATGACATCTGAGAATATTTTCTAGTTCACTAGCAAATATGCATGGCATATGTATAATGTGGTTTAAAGTTATAATTGTGTAATTAAAGGATATTTTTCTCTATTGTGGGATATTCAGGATTGCAAAAAAGTGATTGAATATCATAAAAGAATGTCTATGTAAAGCATGCATGTAGTGTTAAGTGTGAAAATATCAATAATTATTCTAAAATGTTTTAATCCAAAGTAAAACAAACTAAACTTGAATAAAAAATCAAAATAAATTTGATGCTTTATATGATGAATAACAGTTGACTTAGCAAACTTTTTAACAACATTTTCTTAACTCTGTTGCAGATATTAATTAATTTTAACTTTTATCACAAACCTGTGTTGTTGCTTCAGCATAAACTCTAACCAAGTCTTCTGTTCCTGATGGTCTGAAATGAAAGTATAAACAATGTTTTCATTTTTAGATTGAGAAATGCATTTTATGATTATGAAATAAATTTAATTTGATCATAAAATACGTTAATTAAAAGAACTTCTGACTACATAAAGTTATGGTCTGTAAAATAATAAACGAAAAAGATAGTTAATCACAATTTACTTCTTATTGGAACACACAGTTAACTTTTTAGTTTTTTTGTACCATTGTTTTATCACCAGATTTTTATTTTAAATTAAAATTATCAATCTGTTCTAATCTGAAGAAGCTTTAAATAAAAGTGGCAAAAATGGTTATTTTAAACTTTTTAATCTTTATTGTTGATAAAATTGCAAATCTTTTAATTTGGACTTTTCACAAAGAAGGATGCCTATATATTTCTAGTTAAAATTATTTTGCACATGATATAAAATTGGAAATATGACTCTTTTAGAATAGTAAAATAGTTTGCTAGTTATTTTGTATTTTTAAATTACATTATACAGTATAAATAAATGGTCATCATCTAGGTTAAACGAGTTTGCTTATTTTCTACAATGGTTTCCATAAATTCAGGAATAAATAGGAAATTGCAATAATTTGGCTAAATACAACTCATTTGCCTAAAACATATCTGAGTTTAGTGAATATTGAGTTGTGCATTTGCATATACCTATGTAAGTACAAGAGCATTTAGCAATGAAAGAAAAAATATCAAGTTAAGCCATTTTCTTAAAATGACATTCATTTACTAGTGGAATTACATTACAGAGCTTTAGGCAGACTTAAAGCAGGTGGCAGGTTGCAAGATGACAATGTAAGTCATTCTGTGGTCCATAGAACTTTAAACCAATTCCAAACCATATGGTCTGTCTACTTCTTGAATATATAATCAAGGTAGGTGAAGGACAACTACCTGCTTGAAAGACTGCTGTTTGGGACTATTTGAACAACAGAATGGAACTATATGAAGGGTAAGTACCTGATAATTATGCATATCCCTAACAGCTCGCCACAGGAGGGAACATTGGAATTGGGAATGTATGCAGGTTAACTGGAGCCCAAATCAATGGAGATCTGTACTTTTTATGAATGAGTTGTTGGTTTTTTTATAATGGTTTACAGAGTGATTCTCAACACGTTTTCATCTGGAAATACCCAATATCATCTCTCTCATATTCACAAAAGGAGCTTGTTTGGGACACCACCAACTGGGCAATAGCAAGTGGGCACTGGACATCTGGGCGATAAAATAAGAGATCAATAATAGACAAAATACAAATTTTTTGTTGTTGTTTTCTGTATTAAAATCACCATTCTTTTCTACTGATCTACTGCCCAGTAAATTTTAACTCATTTCTTAATTACAAAATCTTTAAATAATAATTTTTAACACATTTATACATGTTACATACATTATTTATTTTTACAAGTAAAGACCTGAAGGACAGTTGATGTTTACCCCAAAATGAACAAATATGCATAAAACAAAGACAACTACTACATGAAATTAAAAAAAAATACATAATATACATTAAAAGAAAAAGTATAAAAGTTCTTTGAAGGAATTTGTTTTCAAAGAACTTCTTTTCTTTGATGTGCTTTGTTAGATTCAGACATGCAATAATTAATGATACTACAGTACATAATTCCAAAATATTTCCTTTTCCTAAGTTAGAAATAACTCATAGTTTAAGACTTATAACATATGAGTTTAAGTTGTAATCATTATATATATATAATGGATATATATGTATATCTATAAAATATGCTTGCTAAGCATACAAAAATTTTTGTCTTCCCCCCAATTAACTAACACTCAGTTGACCATCATCCAGCTGTCCTATATCCCTTTAGATGTATGTAGTGTGTGACTTCTATGAGCTACTATATGGAAATTGACAGTTCAGAGATACTGCAAGCATTATATGCTTTGTGGTATGCCTCACACAGATTGCATGGTGCAACAATACTTTGAAGAGGAGACTATGGTCCATATCCAAATACCCTCCCATACCAGAATTTTGGTTGGGATTCTCTTGGAAGGTGTCTGCCCTCCATACTGCAAGGATTTCAAATATTGGATGTTACTGCCTATGGATTTCATCATCAGCAAGGAACATCACTGTTTGGGGTAACCACATTCCTTATTGAGATGATTTTTTCAATTTAATTTAGTTTATTTGTACACTAAAAACAAAATACAAATGTTTTTGTGATTTTCATTAACATATGGTATGGTAAAGAGTACTACCACATTAGATTCATATTTTTTTTCATTTGTGTTTTAATTATTTCATTTAATTTATGGAAACTGTATATTTCAATTAGCAACTTTCCAAATATATGACCAAAAATTTATTAATTGTTTAAAGAATGTTTAAAAATCAAATGGCAAAAATAATAAATACAATTTAATTTGATTGTTTTCTTGCTGTTTTTCTAAATGAACTGCCTGATTGTCAGCTGTAAATTTAAAAATATATGTGTGTAAAGTTTATTACCTGACAAAAGATCGTCCATTTTCATATTTCTTAACAAGTTCATCAATAGATTTCTGAAGGCCATTTGGAGTGACACACTTTCTTTCTGCATCAGTAGTTGTAATGACTGTTCTATCTACAACCTGTTACATATTAGAATTTCATAAATAATTCCTTTAAAACTGAATTAATTAAATACAACAAAACATACTTTAACTTTTAACTGTTTGTTGGGTAAATCTGCATATAAATTGTTCCAAGTAGCAATGTCCCAATCAAAAGTGTAAAGTATTGTTTCCACCAAAAGCATATCAGAAATTGCATCACCAGTAGTCTAGAAGAAAACAATGACATAAAACTCATTAAAGACTGTATAAAAGAAAAGAGTAGATTTTTTTATAAATCATAAAGTCAAAAACTAAATTATTTTTACAGTAGTAAAAGAGAGTATAAATTAAAATTGTTATTTTTCTTGTAATGTATCACATTATAAGAAAAAATGACAATTTTAATTTTGAATACAGTTGGGAATTTGTTTTCTTAAAAATCTCAGTTTTATAGAATTTTGCACAATAAAAATAACAGGGTTTACAGAAAAATATCTAGTTTGTTCTATCAATAATTCTTACTATTTCAAGTTTCTCAATACTCAATGCTCTCTCTTTTTGTTGTTTGGATTCTTATAATCTGGTAAATGATTTTTGGGATGCTGCATTAAATATACTTATTGATAACATAACTCAATGTGTGTAGACAAGTATACGAGCCACTGCAAATAAAAGTAGTTTAACTTAATTTTTTTTTTAAATGGACTTAATGATGACATTAATTACAATTCTATGTGAACTTTTTATTTTCAAACAATTTGCAGTCAAGATAACAAAATCATGGCAATTTTGAATAACTATGTATGAAATTGCAAAAAAAAAATTTTTTTTTGAAAGTGATTTAAGTCTATTTTTGAAAACTTTTAAATTGATACACAGTATGTTATGTAGTAAAATAACTGTAGGTGCCAGATTTACTTTACAACTACATTAATTCAATTCATTATTACCATACTTTTGCAAATAGACCAACATGCCAAAAAATCTTTGAAAATATGGTATGAAAATTATCTGCGAGTATAGAAAAACAAAAAAATTAAAAATACTGATGGAGAGCCTATAAATTAGTTAAAGCTATGTTAGATGTGATTTTTGAGAAGTGAACACTATAAANATGGAATTTTAATTAATATATTAATTTTTATTTAAAATATTTAAATAATGAATATTGCTATTATGCTATACTTAAGTCCAAAAACTAAGCATAATCAACCAAACCATATAAAGAGTATAACAAACAGCCAAAAATTTATAGACAATAAAAGTATCCAGGATGTTAAATATTCCATTAAAAAGCACAAGCATGTGCAAGATATGCAGACTTCATAAATACAGCAGTAGCATGGCTTTGTTTCTGTTGCAGCTTAACCATCAAGGACAGTTTTTTTACAGTTTTACTGTATTATATTGACAATGATAATGCCACAAAAATGCCAAGTAGACAATTTCATGAAAGGAAGAACTATTGGAAGACTAGTAGGCCAATCAAGACAGATGTGTCCAGGACTCTGAATGTGCCAAAGAGCATCATATCCAGGCTTTGGGTTGGGTTTCAAAGAATAGGAGATGATGGACATCATTCAGAAAGTGTCCAAGAGTTACACCCTTTAACAAGACCAGTATTTGGCATTAATATTGCACTGTAACAATTGCATATCTGAAAGACTGCTCTGTTGTGAGCTGTAGACATTCTAGTGGTAGACAGTTCACTACAGAGCTGTTTATGGCCCCCTTGTGTTAGAATTTTACAACAAACTGTTTACAGGCTATTTACAGGCAGTATTGTTTGAAGCAAATGGTCTTTTTTTTTTCGAGATTGCCAGAACATTGCATTTCATTAAACCATGTGTACAGAAGAGGCCATTTATGATGGTGTCAAGAACATTGAATTGTAAAAAATGATAGTATTATCATTTTAAAATTTTAATGTAAAAATAATAAAAGAATCACAAAAACAATGATATTGAGTCTATCTAATAAAATTGTACAAACATGTAATTAAAATTAATAATAATGTAATAACACAAAGTGGACTTATGCCTTTCTAAAATCAAAAACTTCTGTTAGCCATAAATGGACTTAAATAAGTATTTTATTTTTCAAATAATGTTTTATAAGCATTATTCACATGCAAACATAGGAACACATAGGAAAAATTGATTATGTAATAAATTTTAGACATATTTAAAATCAGAAAAACATAATACTAACATATCAGTTACTGATATTTTTTAATCAATATAAATGTAAATCTTTAAATATCTCAATTTAAAAATAAATGGACTTATATGAACTGTTGCAAATGAAAGTGGTTTAAGATGAAGTGTATGGATTTTGTGTTCACTGGGTGTTAATTGGTAGTACAATGTAAGTTAATGGTCATTTGGTGATTTTATACTCATATTTATCTAATGTAAGTGAATAAATTCACATATATGATATGCTTTTCCTAACAGAGAACTGTTCTAATGATTTCATTAGCAATTTAAAGAAAATGTTTTTGATATACAATCGACTCTCCTATAACACTGTTGATTATTCCGTTTTATATGAATTGCATGTTGTATGAGTCACTTAGATTTTATAAATACGTGTGCTGGGCTGTGAATGGCTCACATATTTGTAAAATCTAAGTGACTCGTACAACATAGAATTCATATAAAACAAAATAACCAACAGTGTTATAAGTAAATATACTGATAGTCAGTCAAACTCCCCTATAACTGTTTTAACCATGTAAATCAGTCATGAGCAAACTGACCCTGGGCTTCGGCAACACTATTTTATTGTCCTGTTTTCTGTCTCATGCCATTATGAAATACTAATTAAGGTGATATTCATGATGAAGAACATTAAAACTAAACTTAACTACAAAAAAGATAAAGACAAACTATATTTTACTAGTTTACACACCACTAGCATATATTATTTTAGTTCTTAGTGTATTGGCAGTTATGGAGTATGTTGGTTCGCAGCACACTTAAACCTACAACTCCACAAGAAAAAATGTATGCAGTCCATGCAAGCCTACAAAGCTCAGCTACAGCTGTCATCCAAAAAAGGTTACTCATCATTGATTTAAATATTTGAAATTTCAGAGGAATTCATTCAAAATACAATTAATCATAAAATTGTAATTTCAAATAAAATTATAGCATTTCTTTGAATTTCTTAAATATATTCTAAATTACAGAAGATTTTTATTTTTTATTTATTTTTACAAATAAATAAGAAAAGGCCCAAAGGACAATTGATATCTACCCCAAAAATTAACAAATATATATAAAAACAAAGACAAGTACATAAAATTAAAAATTGTATAGCATTTTTACATTTCAATTTAAAAAAGGAAAATTAAGAAACAAAAAAAATCATCAAAATTATTTAAATTTTGAAAAAAAGGACATTTGAGTTACACTCAAATAAAAAAAAATTGAGTGAACACAAAATGAAGGTCATAGGTTTTTCGAAGGGACATGTAATAATAGCTGGTCATAATAAATAAACCCATTAAAAAATAAAAATAAAGTGATCGAAATATTTGATACACTCAAAAAATGAAGGAAAAACCTAATTTAATCCTTGCAAAGTTAGGATTCTGATTATACAGTAAGTTAAAATTTACTTATCTTTTAATAACTTATTTATCAAGAGCTCTACAATTTTTTTCCAAAAGGGAAGGTGCATCTGTAGACCAAATGGGTAATTCATAATCAATGCAAGACTGAAAATTCGTCAATGCATTTTTAGATGAGATAAATGTGGAATATTATGTGTTTTTGTAAACCTAACAGCCAGAGATTTAACTATTTTATCAATATGATTTTTTAAGTTTAGTATCAAAGATTATTCCTAGATCATAATTAATAGGAGAGGAGTCAATGAAAAAGGTAGGTAAAGGAGGATTGCAAATTAAAGCTAAACATAATCTCAAGAATAATATACAAAAAACTATGGTTAACAGATTCAAATAGATTTTTTGCAAGTATATATCAGACTGTAGGATTTTCAGATTGGAACATCTCCCATTTATCTCCAATTTTAATAATTAAACAAAATAAAAGTCTCTTACCTGATTAATCATATCAATGGTGAGAAGAAGTTTCTTAGCTGCAGACTGTTTGTTACTATCACAACTGAAATAAATGGAATTTTAATTGATATATTAATTTTTATTTAAAATATTTAAATAATGAATATTGCTATTATGCTATACTTAAGTCCAAAAACTAAGCATAATCAACCAAACCATATAAAGAGTATAACAAACAGCCAAAAATTTATAGACAATAAAAGTATCCAGGATGTTAAATATTCCATTAAAAAGCACAAGCATGTGCAAGATATGCAGACTTCATAAATACAGCAGTAGCATGGCTTTGTTTCTGTTGCAGCTTAACCATCAAGGATAGTTTTTTACAGTTTTACTGTATTATATTGACAATGATAATGCCACAAAAATGCCAAGTAGACAATTTCATGAAAGGAAGAACTATTGGAAGACTAGTAGGCCAATCAAGACAGATGTGTCCAGGACTCTGAATGTGCCAAAGAGCATCATATCCAGGCTTTGGGTTGGGTTTCAAAGAATAGGAGATGATGGACATCATTCAGAAAGTGTCCAAGAGTTACACCCTTTAACAAGACCAGTATTTGGCATTAATATTGCACTGTAACAATTGCATATCTGAAAGACTGCTCTGTTGTGAGCTGTAGACATTCTAGTGGTAGACAGTTCACTACAGAGCTGTTTATGGCCCCCTTGTGTTAGAATTTTACAACAAACTGTTTACAGGCTATTTACAGGCAGTATTGTTTGAAGCAAATGGTCTTTTTTTTTCGAGATTGCCAGAACATTGCATTTCATTAAACCATGTGTACAGAAGAGGCCATTTATGATGGTGTCAAGAACATTGACATTAGATTTTGAATGAATGGGGCAATGTTCTGTTCAGTGACAAGTGAAGATATATTCTACAGAATGATTCTCATCAGATCTGGACAGAGCAGGAAATGCAATGCAAATCCTTTAAACATAATTTAAAGATACCAATTTAGAAGTGGTAGTATCAAGGTCTGATGGCATTATTTTTAATGGCTGCTTAAAGCTCCATATTTTTTCAAAGAGTACCATTACTGCAAAAAGGTACAAAGACATGATTTTGGAATTTTATATGAGAGTTTGCTGAGGTGCTACGGGTGCAGATTTGATTTTCATTAATGCCTGTGTACCTAGGGATGCATTCATCACCAACTTTCTTCACTGAAGATATTTTCTGCATGGAATGGCCAGCAAGATCTCTCAATCTAAATCAAACATGTCTCCTTAGATCATCCCACAAAAGTTACATCCTGTCAATCTCCACCAAGAACATTACAGGAGTGAATGGAGTATTCAAAGTCCATTTTTAAACACAAGCTTCATGATACTCTTGTTCAAAGATGGATTTTGCTCCTGACATTGCTGATAATGTTATAACTAGCATAAGCAATTATTGTGCAGCATGTATGCACTTGCAGGAGGCAGCCACACACCACATTAATCATTTTTTGTGAAAAAAAGATTTACAATAATACTTAGTACTTTGTTATCATTTTTGGTTTGTAGAAATTTATATTAAAATTTTGTTTTTCAATTTTTTTGTTGCAATGTTCTGCTTATATGGTAAGTTTCATGTTCTGATCAGTAGTTACTGATAGACAAGCCAAATTAATAGTTGTGCTTATTTTTTGAACTCATATCCATTAGATGTGTTACTAAGAAATGAAATGTAACAATTAATAGTTTAAGACCTATTCAAAATATTAAAATATTTTGGAAGAACTGAAAATTATTCAGAGAAAATTGAATGCAATACAATAAAAAGAAACACTGATTTCATTAAATAAGTATTTAAAGAGTTTTGTTTGTCATTGGTCATTGAATAATTTGGAAAACTAAATCTGTGTATAATAAAAATGTGTATTATCACATTATACTGTGTCAAATCTTCACATTGATATGATAAGTAGTTAATATTAATTTACTATCAAATACATAACAGATTATGAACAGAAGAATGAAATGGTTAAGGCAGAAGACCCAAGATCAAATCCAGACAAGCAACTCGAGGAATTTTTCATAGTGGTTTGTCCTAAATATGTTGGATCTCATCCCTCACCACCCATCTGCCTTCTTTAGGGGCCTAATTAAAAAAGCCTTTTGGTGCTCACAAGGCGGAAATAATTAAAAATGAAGCTAAATTTAGTATCCAAAAGTTTGGATGATATAAAGAAAACAAATTGTTGGATTCTTTGAGAAAAACACCAAACAAAAAATACATTAATTTTTTTTTGTAAACATTGATCCAATTGTTACTGTAATGGTTTTAATGTCATTTTCATATGCAACAAGAACAGAATTATTTAAATTATGGAAATCAATATATAAAATATAACAGCAAAACATAAAATATAAAATACCAATACAAAAAAATATATAAAATTTTCTTGCAATGCATTAATTTCAAAATATTTGTAAATATGAATGTAATAAAATCTTCACATTTTTAATATGAATACAATAACAATATATAATATATAGTTTATATTCACTTAAAATGTTTTGTATGAAATCTCAACACTACAGCATCTATTGATGTCAAAAGGAAAGTTATGTACAGTACTGATATAATGAAACAGGAAAACATTGCAAAAATAAAAGATATACAGCCTCACAGAGAAAATGCTACACTATGAATTCGTTGCAACATTATGCAAATTTGAGTATGTTCAAAAAACAAGTTATGCAAACTAATAAAGTTTCAGGTCTATCACATAATAGGAGTTTGATAAAAGTGTAAAATCAGTCTGTGAAGATAACTTGGAGAGGCTGGCATGCTCATGGAAAGTGATTTGTGGCATACTTTTTTGTTTGTGTAAAGATTATAAAGTGAAGATGCCTCTAAGACTTTGTCAAGAGCTATTGCTTAAACAGATGAGTTTACTGAAGGTTTCATCCTAAGGCTACATACAGCCAGTTGATCATCACATCTTTATTGCAGTAGAAACTCAATGGAATGCCACAACTGTGCAATAAATTTGGAAACAGTGGTCAGCAGAACAAACAGTGTATCATCATAATGAAATTGGAGCACTGTCATAACATACGTCATCNTTGATTGTAAAGATTTTAAACCTTTAAAAATCTCAAAAAACGGCAGAGCACAAATCACATATGCTAACTAGAGCTTTCTGTACAATTTACAGTGCCTCTCAAACCCAAGAAAGTTTAAATTAAAATTAAACAAAAAATATCTCACATAAAATTAATAATTAGGTATATTGTTGCTTACACTTATCTGTTTTTTTTTTTCAATGTTTCTTTAGCCCTTTTAAAATATCTATACACACAATATTTTCTACATAAAAATTTCTAGTATCAATTTTTCATTTACCGAATTACCGGTAAATTTCAAAAATTTACCGGTAAGTTTACCGAATATTCTTTTGTCAATTTATCGGTTAACCGGTAAATCGGTAAACCGGTATACAATCCCTAGTTTCAGATGTTATCAGCATCAACACTTATCACCTCTAGTAAACATCAAGAGCACATTGATGGCACACCACTATGTTGATGACGAGCTGCAGCTTGTTGTACTACCATATCTTCAGAGTGTACTCAATGCCATTTTTCAGAAAAATAACATATTGATTTTTTCCCCACAGTGAACATTAGCAAGCATGCTTTGTAAGGTACCCAGATGATTACTTGGTCAGAATGATCCCTAGATCAGTTTCTAATCAAGAATCTACAGGATATGATTAGACATACACTTGAATGGATGCTACATCACATTAACAACTGTATTGCTCAATATAGTGAACCCACTATTAATTGATCATTCTGTATATTGGGCCACGGGGGACATGGAATTGTTTAAAAATAAAACTGATTGTTTAAAACTTAATTCTCTATCTGTGTTGAATTTTATCTCATTTTGAACATTTTTTTCATGATGTGACATTTTCTCTGAGAGGTATTGTATGTCTAACTATCATAGGGTATATACAAGATAGCTTCAAAGGGTTTGCAAAAAAGTTGTTTATTTTCTTAGTGAATGGAACTACACACATTTAGATGACATTTCCCTCAAAGTATTGGCCTTCTGCAGCAACACATTTCATACAGTGGCTGTACAATGATTGGAACACATTCTGGAACCCCTCATTTGCAACTGTGCACATAGTACTTTTTGCAGCAGCAATCACCTTGTTGAAACTGTTGAATTTTCTGCCTTTCATGAGTGTTTTCATCTTAGGAAAGAGGTGAAAATCACAGAGTGCAAGGTCTGGTGAGTAGGGAGGATGAGGGAAGCATGTAACAGAGTGTTTACACAGGTAATGTTGTACATGGATTGACTGATTAGCTGGCACATTGTCAGGAAGCAAAACCAATTTCCCGAAGCCCACAGATCAGGTCATTTTTGTCTGAATGCCTCATGCAATTGGCATAGGATATTCCGGTACCTTTTTCCTCTGGAATAAACTTGTAATGTACTATTCCATGGCCGTCAAAAAACAGTTCCAACATCAATTTTCCCTTTGAGTGATCCAACTTGCACTTCTTCTGCCTGGGGGAGACAACATGTTTCCAACCTGACGACTGGCATTTTGTCTGGGTGTGATACAGGAAACACCATGTTTCGTCACCAGTAATTATCCTGTTTAACACATCTGAGTCTACATCAACAGTGTCAATGAAATTGCCACAAATTTCCATGTGCAATTGACAGTGGTCTGCTGTTAACTGTTTTGGAACAATGTGCTCACAGACTCTGTGCATTTGCAGACCTTAGGTAAGAATGGTGTAACAGCTTCCCACAGAAATTCCACACTTTTCAGTGATGGTAACTACTGATTGACACTTATCTTTGTACATAGTCTCCCAAACCTGCACAATCATTGTGTTGTTGCATGAGGTAGAGGAGTGACCCTTTCTTTCATTGTCTTCCACAGACTGTCTCCCATCAGCAAACAGCTTGTCCATTTGTACATGGAGATTTTCTTCATTGCTGTTTCACAAGCTGCAGATAACATTGCAAGAGTTTCTTGTGGTGTCTTCTTCAACAGGACATTTGATGTTTGTTTGTTGTTCGATGATGGACATTTTGATGATAAACATGAATCCAAAATCTATCTTTCACTCTTTCATGTACTCAACCCTTACACATATCATAACACAATCATGAATGTAATAACTTGATACCAGCACCCTATGATGCTGTGTTTCAGAATTACATACATTTTCCACAAACTTTTCAAAGCTACCTTGTATATTTTATCATAATATAAAAGAAAGTTATAAAAAATTGTAGCCAAACCTGTTTTTGGTAACTTCATTTATTTCATTGATAACTGCTTCATTAAATAAGACCTTTTTTCAGTTTTTCCATTTAAAAAAAAAATTATTTTATTTATATACTAAATAAGTAATTTATAAAAGTCAAAATAATATTAAAGTAAATTTGACATATATACAGAACAATAAAATAAAAATCAAATCATATTAAAAATAATTTTTATTTTTTCTTAAATTTAAGTATGTAATTGTATACAACAAATATTAAGTATCATAAATAAATATAGTCTATATTTTAAACTGTATTCATTTAATAAAAATTTTTAGTTTAGATAAAATATATAAGAATGGTAATCAATGATTTAACATTCTGGAATAATGTCACACTTTGAAAGAAAACATTAGTTATCAAATGTATTCATTTTTTTTAGATTTTATTTTTTTAAGGTCTAATCCAAATTTATATTCAATATTTACAGTCAATATATAATCAACATCTTTAAAAAATGTTTAGAGATCAACATAACAACTTATGTTAATCTCTAAATATGTGTGAATATGTGATAAACAACAGTGTGCTACTATTAATTTTACACACATTTACATATTAAAATTGAATGTTTTAAATTTTGTGAATTTTAAGAGTTTACTTATTAAACTAATACACATTGAAAACTGATAATCTAAATTAAGAGTTATCTTGTTTGAAAAAATTATATTTTATAACACTTATCTAATAATCTTTCATTTTTAACAAAAATTGCTGGGACAAATTCATATTTAGAAGAAAAAATATATATTTCTTACTAGACTATACAATTACATGAGTCCATATCTTCTATCCCTTCACACGCTTATTGTAGAGGCATTAACAAGTCTACGGCGGAACCGCCCTTTTATTTGAGGCTACTATTATATAGTCTAGTAAAAAATATATATTTTTTCTTCTAAATATGAATTTGTCCCGGCAATTTTTGTTAATGTAATTATTAATTTTTATGAATTGTATGTGCCACCGCTAGAGGACTTTTTAACTTTTTTACATTTGTTGGCGGACAGTAGCCTCAAATAAAAGGACGGTTCCGCCGTATACTTGTTAATGCCTCTACAATAAGCGTGTGAAGGGATAGAAGATATGGACTCATGTAATTGTATAGTCTAGTAAGAAATATATATTTTTTCTTCTAAATCTTTAATTTTGTTTAACTTTTCATATAAACTAGGACCATTTAATCATATACAATCTTTAGTTTTAATTATAAATTTTGTATTACAGATGACATATATTTTAAATATATGATCTGATTAACTGAAAACTTAAAGTTTGGAAATGCATATTATTAAATGTATTCTTCTATTTATATTTCTGGCTTATTTCATTTAATGATAGTTAACTGAGTATCAGATAATTGTTTATAAATAATTCATTACTTGATATCTTACTCCTTATTCCATATATAATAATCTCAGTTAAATTCATAAATAATTCAACCAAATTTGATCAATAAATGGCAAAATATTAATAAAACATTTAAACTTAAATTCAATTGTAATTCTATCTGCTTTTAGATATTTCCTGATAAACTGCTGTATATTCAGTTTTTTCTATATATGCTTTAAATTCCTTTCATCTACAATGGTAGTACTGTACATGTATTATACTATTGAAACAATTATGTATATAACAAAAGAATTAAAATATGCTTACAGTTCCATGACCATTTGCTTCAAAGTAAATACCAATGTCTTCTTTTTGAGCTCTATGATGAAGATGCTTAACTCCTGTGGGAACACAAGCAACTGGAATTTTCTGGAAAGTTTAATTTTTTGTTTGTCAAATAATTCATTCATTTTATTATAAAACTTGATCTAATCAATTAGAGGTGGGTAGTTCTGGATCAGAACTATTCCAGACTCAAAACTACTAAGAACAGTTCCACACTAAGTGCTAAGAAAGTTCTAGTCAGAACTACAAATGTGTTCCTTGTTTTGTACTTTTATGATTATAGCTTTTCAGGAAAAACTGAACTCTTTATCTGGTTTTCTACTGAAACTAAATGAAGATGTTCCATGAGTTTTTCAAAATAATCAAATTAAGGAGTATTTTAAATTTACAAAAATATTTTTAAAAATTATATTTTTTATTAGAGTTAGTAATTATTTGTTTTATTAGTAACTAGCAGATATGTATGGCATTGCTTGGCCAAAAAATAAGAAGGCTAAACATTAAAATGAAAGCCATATTACAAAGTGTCAAGGAGATCAAATCAGGAGAATAGTGGAATGTCCAGATTTCATGATAGTCTATATTTGCTTTGAAGTCCCAGAAAATAAGTATGAAAAATTTGGTACATATTGGACAAAGAGTTTAGGAGTTAATAAGGGTGGGATGAAATCAGGGGTAAGGTGTCCAGGTTTCATAGTATTCTATATTTTCCTCAAGAGTTATGCAAGAATAAATTGGAGCAGATGGATCAAAAAGCTAAGAACAGAGAGACACAAACATTCTATTACATACAGAAAACTGACATAGGACTGTCTAGTCCAACAGAATCATCTAGCTTAACAGTTCCAATTGAATGTTCCTCACTTGGATCAGTTCCAACAGTTCTAGTTCCAGAAGCAGAAATGAATTTCCCACCTCTATTATCACTACAGTTATTTTATTTATAAAAACAATTTTTATTATTTACCAATGTATTAGAAATATAATTTGTTGAATTTCCATTAGCATAAGCTGTTTGAACAATACACAGTTTAATATTTGTTAATCCAGTAGCATTCAGAAGATGTTTTAAATAAGTTCCAATTGAATGTTCCTCACTTGGATCAGTTCCAACAGTTCTAGTTCCAGAAGCAGAAATGAATTTCCCACCTCTATTATCACTACAGTTATTTTATTTATAAAAACAATTTTTATTTACCAATGTATTAGAAATATAATTTGTTGAATTTCCATTAGCATAAGCTGTTTGAACAATACACAGTTTAATATTTGTTAATCCAGTAGCATTCAGAAGATGTTTTAAATAAGTTGCAACCTATAATAATTTATAAATAAATAGTTATTTTATAAGCAAATAACAACATTTATGTAATTTTTATATATATTTGATAAAAATTTCCAAGATAGATAAGTTTAAACTTACAAAATTTAAGAAAATTCTTAAAATAGACAATACATAAAAGCAGGGTTGCGGAATCAGTAAAAAAACTCTCAACTCCGACTTCTGATAATTTTAGTAGGCCAACCCCAACTCCAACTCCCGACTCAGGCGAAATTAAATACCAAGCCATTTTATGGGGGCAGAGGTGCTCATAGGGGGTACACTACTCTAAACTCTAAAAGGAGCCTGGGGCATTTACCCAAATACTTTATAGTTAGTATTTTTAATATTTAAATTAATATTTATTTGTATAAAAAAATTAATTTTTAACAAATATTTAATAAGAGGAGAAAGGAGAGATAAAATTATACATCTACATATATTCGACAGCATTTGCACCTCAATTTCACCCTTCCAGAAGAGTTAGTCCAACTAAAACGTGTGCGATCTAGCTAGCTATTTCAGCCCCTTGTTAAGAAAAGAAAAATATGTACTTTCATCAGAAAAATAGAATACTTATTTAGAGCAGGGATAATAAAGGAATGTTTCAAAGATATTCAAATTCAATTGGGTCAAAATAATTTAACTACTAAACACAAATACTACAATGAATACTACATATTTAATAAATTAAATTGATGCATTTTGTATTTAAAATAAATAAATTATAACAAAATACAAAAAGAGTTTTAAAAATTAATAAATATATAATAAATTTTCTTTCATTTAAATAAAAAAACTAAAGTAAATTTAAAATGCAGGAGTCAGAGTCAGAAATTCCTCCCAACTCCAACTCTGACTCCACAGCCCTGAATAAAAATGTCTTCTAACATTGTCATTAAGAAGTGTAAGTTTAAACCTATTTGTCCTAACAATTTTTATCAAATATATTTATTATTTTTTAATTGTGCTGTTGCCAGAGGAAAGATTTTAAAACTTTTGCATATTGAGGTAAATAAAGTATCCTCTAAGAAATCTTAGGTCAAATAAAGTTCAATTCTGTCATAAAACTTAATTCCCTCATGTGCATGCAAAAGGACAATGTTAGAAGACACTTTTACGTATTGTGTATTTTAAGAATTTTCTTTAATTTTATAAGTTTTATATACATGTTTTTCATTTAATAAATATAATCACATATTTATCAAATATACTAATAAATATATAGTAAAATTTTAAAAATTATATTTTGATTTGAAATATTATGTCTATATGATAAAAATTAAATATGATAAAAAAAATTTGAGATATACAGAAGTCAAATATAAAATTCTACATTATTTTTTATATATTTTTGGTAATTCTTTTGTTCTTGAAAAATTTTTTACATAAAATTTGTATTTTTATTTCAAATTAAAATTTATTCTTAAAAATAATTTGATACGATAAAAGATATTCTGATGCATTTTAATAAAACATTTAGCTATTGTAATATGTATATATATATATGTAAAAACTTAAAGAAATATTATGGATCATTATATAATTGCTGAAAAAAGAGAGAAATCTGCCCCAATAAAATATATAAAATTATTTATATTCTCATATAATAAATCATTAAATTATAAATATATTTGTCTCTTTATGTGGAATACTCTGTAAATTATAGATCTGATTTATAATGGCATAAGCTATCATGGTGAATAAACTTCATTTATCCCGTTATAAATTTTAGAATTCTGGATAAGGATTTAAACTTAGATCTTATTGTGTAGTCATTTTGCTGACTATAAAACACTTAAAATTAATTTTTTATGCATTTTTAATAATATATGTTCTTATATATTATTATTTTTTTAATAATATATATATTAATGTTCTTATATATTATTTTAAAAATGATTTTATAATAAACATGATCACACCAAAGATTATTTAGTATTGTATTTTAATGAAATAACCTAAAATGCATAATAGGTATATAATAATACTGTTAAATCTGAATTAATATGTCTGAAAAAGTGTTTGGATAAAATAATTATCAATGTGTATACAAATGACGTGACAGCTGCAAATTGAAATTTAAATCTTTTCCTAGGTATCTACATTATTAGTTAACCTAATTATTAAAATTACTGTGAAATAATGATATATTGATGTCTAATCATTAATAAATTTACTGATCAAATTATATTTAAGTTTATTCCACAAATGTGGCAAAAATTTGTTTATATTTGGCTATTTATAGATGCATACGTTCATTTATTATGCAAAGAAAACTGATTATATAATAAAAACCAATTTTATAAAAACAATATAAATTTAAAAAATCAAGCTATAACTTTTAAAACAGTAAATGTTATATTTATTCATTTTAAAATAACTTTTTTACAAATCCAATTTCAATTAAACATACCAACACTGCAATTTTATCTCCATCCAACAAATGGAATGTATTTTTGGAATCCAAATAATAATATACTATTCTATCTGCATCTCCATCATAAGAAAGTCCTTTATCTCCAACTTCTAATGAAAGGCCTAATTATTGACAAAAATAATAATGTAACATTTTAATAAAGTATTTATATTCAAGAATATATAAATGTATTAATAATACATACAACAAAATTATATTATAAACTAAAATATTGCCATGATAAAATATTAACATTGAGTTAAATGAAGTGAAATAATAAATTTTAAAATATTTTTATCATCGTGACTTTTTGTGAATTTTGAAAATATTTCTGTTTAAACACAATTACATTTTATGAAGAGTAATTTAATAATAAAACTATTGAGTGTTATTGATTAATAATTATATTGATAATTATTTCAAAATTTATCATTTGCAAAATAATGCCATGAGAAAGATTATTATGAGAAAAGAGAATTGTTACTAAACAGAAAAACATTTCTAGTGCCAAAAATTTATACAAAATTGATTGATATATATATGATATTAGTTGCATTTGCATACAATATTGCATACAAAGAAATAAATTCCTAAATTTAATTCATTAGAAATGTATTCAACATATCTTCTTGAAGAGGATAAAATGCAAATTTTATTCCATACAATGATCACTTATTTCAAATTTTAAAATTTTATTTGCTCTAAAATTAAAAAAAAAAAAACATTTTTAACTATTACCAGAATGTGATATCAAAAAATTACATTTTTATTAGAATTATTTTATTAATTGTAAATCAAATAAATTTATTTGATTCATAACTTTTCGTAAACTATAAAAGATTTGTTACATATTTTATATTCTTCACACTTTAATATAATAAAATACTGTGTAATGATATTCATATTACCTTCTGGCAATTTTTGCTGAACTTTAACAAAATCAGCCCCACACTATCAAATAAAGAGCAGAAAATAATTAAAATAATCATTTAATATTTTTTCACTATTTTATTTATAACTGAATTCAAATATAAAGTTTCTAACAAAAAAAATCACATATTGCTTTATCTTACTTTATAATTGAGTTTTCCTTTACTTCCATCATTGTAAAGCTTGATATCAAGAAAATTTTCTAGATATTTTTGTAATAATTTTATTTTTATAGAACCAATTCCATTTGCTCCATCTAATTTTACAGTTGGTAAATATTTTTTCTTGCTATCAACCTGAAAATAAATATTTTTTTTTAATAAAAATTTTATATATTACAAATAGTTGTAAAAAATTAGATTATTAAAAACAATTTATATGCTGTCAAGAACTTCCTGCAGAAATATGGGAGCTAAATAATCATGTCCTACAAATATGACTAGACACTAAAAGCCACCATGTATAGGAGCAGTATAATAATATAATGAAATGCAAATTAGTCCTACAAAAAATTAAATCAATCATAAATAAAATAATACTATCCATTTCAAAAGAACAGAATATGCATTTTTGCATTTAAAAATATTAAAGTAAGAATGCAAACAAATCAGGTAGAAACTGTTTTATTTCAAACCATACTAATTTCAATATAGTCAGTCATTCTTTGGTAGGACCTCTTTAAATTTAATTATAGCACATAGTCTTCAGAGCATGAATTCTATAAGATGATGACAGATGTCAGGAGTTACAAGGCTCCAAGCAAGATGTACAGTATATTGTCTGTAAAGTCATGAAAAGTTTGGAATTTCAGCTTATTCATTCATTCATTCATTCTGGGAATTTGGGATTATGATGCCTTTATTTCATCCATTATAGTCAATTTGATCAGGCAGATCTAGGTTTTTCAGGGCCTAGTGCTTATTGAAGTTCAATGAGGCCCCACTTTTTGTTAGATTAAGAATCTTTCAATTGGGGTTTAAAATTCATTTTTAATAACATCAAAATCAGAGTTGAAATATATTTATTTATGAAATGGTGTTGAATGACAAACTTTATATTGATAAGTGCTCATTGTTAATGAAAAAGTATTAAAAGTTTATGATAATAATTCAATTTTTGTGGGGCCCCCAAGTGTTGAGGGCCCCACAAAAATTGCCTGATTAGTTCCTATGTAGATCTGCCCCGAATCTGATCCATTTGTGTTGGGTATTTGCAGACCAGAGTAAAACTTGGATTTTTTTTGTCATTAAGCCAAGCAGTGGTTGATGCTGATTTATGTTCAGAATGAAATCACATTGAAAAATGAATTTGACATTTCCAAAAATGTTTTCTGATCAAGAGTGTTTTGAGGATTTCTTGGTAAATTTGACAATTCATGCTGGCATTGACTATACATAATTTCCTCTACCTTTTCAGCACTCATGCACCAACACACCATAATACTTTACAGATTGCTTGCAGCAGGTGGAATTTAGATTTCATGCTTCCTTTGCCATACATGAGAACCCTGTTAGTAAAGGAGATACAGAACTTTATTTCATCCAAAAACAATATTGGACCATTGTTCAAATGTTCAGTGTTCTAGTGTTCATTGTAGTCATCTTTTTGCTGTGCAGAATTGAGTTGTGGTTTAATGCCAGAATATAGGATAAGAATCTCAGTTCTAATCTACATTGTGGTACTAGTGGATACATTAGCTTTTGCTTTGTTCCATAGTTTGCATAGTTCTGAAATTGACTCAAACCTGTTTTGAATTGAAAATTTAGCCAATGCACAATTGTCCTTTTTTGTATTTTTCTCTTGTAGCCAGAATTTTTTCATTACTTCCCTCTGTTGTTTACATAATCAGTTTATATAAAAATTCCTCTGCTTCTTGTCTGTGTTAGTGAGATTTTTGCTGAGGTCTACTTTTGTGTTTCTTAGGCTCTATTCAGTATTTTTTCTTGCTTTTTTTTTTGTCATTTTAGTTAATATTTGTGTTACTGCTTAGATTTTGAGTCAGGTTTTTGTTCTCAATAGGCTAGATTTTCCATTTTCACATGTTTTTCATTTGTTAGGCTTAGCTAGCTCAGTTTCTGTTCTGGCTTTGCCAGGCAAAAACAGTTAGTTTCTTTGATTTAATCAATTTAAATTTACTCCTTTTCAACTTCCACTCGATCACCTTGTTTTTGGCTGGCTTTTATAAATTTTCAGTTTTTAGGTGTTTTTCAGTTAGTTAGTCTTGTCTTAGTTTAGGTCTAAGTTAGATAGTTCTCTTTTTGTAGTTAGGTCTTCAGATGTTTAGCTTCCTCTATGATTTTGGTTTTTCTCAGTCAACTAGTTTGAGTTTTTTGGATTTTTCTGGTTTTACTGCATTGTGGTATTTTTGGTTATTTAGGTTTTTCTGAGTTGTTCTTCAGCCTTTTCAGTTTAAGTTCAAAGTTAGGCCTTACTATACTAGGCCAGTTTCAACTGCCTAACCATTTTCATAGCTTTTTCGATGTCAGTTCGAAGTCAGATATTTTTGCTTTTTTGTGGTTTCTGTTTTTTGTAGTTAGTTTTCCCTTTGTAATTCTTTCCCTTAGTAAGTGCTTTGTTCCCCGTTAGTTTCGTCTTTCTAGGCCACCCCATTTTTCAGTTTTTCAGTTATACTTCTTTGCAGTATTTTCGTTTTCAGTCCACCTGTTCTCTTCCTTGATTTAAGCTATAAGTTATTAGCTTGAAGATAGTTTAAGTAGTTTAAGGATCTTTCTAGATGTCATGTCCATCTAATTCTGGAAACACTGGGGCTGGAAGCCCATGCTTGGACATCTTGTCAGTCTGTAAAAAGCTTAGGGAGCTTTTGGACATTATAAGATAGTATTATTTTATTCATGATTAATTTAAATTAATTTGTAAAGGGTTAATTTGCATTTCATTACATCATTATGCTCATCTATGTGATAGTTTTTAGTGCCTCTGGTCATACAAATTTTTTGTAATTCCTGTTATATCTGATAAGAATGATGATAAGAATGATTTTCTACCTTTTTTTTTAATGGAATTGTGTATTCTGTATTATATTTGGATATGTTAATAATATATAAACTTTAAAAAAGTATGTTATATCTTTTTCAGCACTAAATTCCTTTCATATACAACAGTGTCGGAATCAAAAATTGAAGTTATTGTTAAATATTATATGACATTAATAAGTACAAAACATTGTGTCATGGTAATGTTTGTAAACATTTTTCCTGTTAAGTAATAAAAGGTTGGTGGCATTGCTAACCTCTCAGGGAACTGACAGTAACCTTGTTTTACTCTCCCCTTTTTCAGTGCTGACCTTCTGTGAGTCAAGTCAGCATTATCTTTTGCATAATCTTTGTCCTTTGTCATGTAACTAGTTATGCAAGTCTAACCAGTTTTCCTAATCTCTGAAAAGCAACATCCAGTCTAACATAGAATCTACATAGAAAAAAAAATCTGAAGATATGTAGTATATCTATTTTCCAGTAAAATGGGTTTAAAAAACATAAAATAATATAAGGAAAAATTTTATTAGTCTTTTTAAAATTTCTTATAACAGCAAATAAAATGATTTTATTTTTAACTATGCAAGTTAATTAATCATCATTAATTAAACCACAAAAAATCAAAAAGATATGAAAATTTTCAAAAAGTATAATTTACACTATACTTATGTATATAAAAAATTTTTAGAATTGCAGTAATTAAAATACTAAAAATATGTCTAATATTAATTTTGTAATTCTTTAGATCAGTTATCAGATGAATTTACAGTAGAGTCCCGCTAGACCAAACACCGCAAATCCAAATGTTTTGGTCGGCGAAGAGGAAATTTTCTCTACAAGAGGTCCACTTAGGGTGTTTCTCTTTCCTGAGTGAACCACATGAATAAGGCTTCATTAAGCTTGTCAAATGTGGATGACCTTGCTGTTTGTCAATTTTCAACTGATTTTTCTGAAGTAGAGGCACAAAACTGCTCGATCTTTGCACGACTTTTTTCTAGTCGGTTATTGTGGCTTTGCCCACTCCAAACTCTACTACCAATTTCATTTCACTTTCACCCTTATCCAGAGTAGGGCACTGACATCATTGATAGTGTTGGATCTATATAAACCAGACCTGTTTTACTGCTTGCTTCTGCATTATTTCAATTATTCAGATAATTAAAAAATCTGCTAATTTGAACTGAGCTTGGTCCCAATTAGTTCAGACTAGCAAGACTCTACTGTATATTTATTTTTAAAATACTCACAGAACTATCTTTTCTTAATTGGATGAAAGCATTTGATAATTTTTTATAATAACCATCTTCTGTATCTTCTCCATATTTGTTTTTAGTATTATAGCAGCAAACCATATAATGTAATTGTGGTGTAGTTAAAAGGCCTATTTTAAATATATATCATCATCAAAAATAATCTGAAAATAAGTTATAGAAATTTACATTTTTAAACCATTATATATTTACCATAATCTCTCAATTTTCCATCCAAAATTTCTACACCCATTTTCACTGCTGCACAAAGATGCGGACTGCTAAATCTTTTACAACAAAATTTTTTAATATAGATTATTAAAATTTAATAAGACTTAAATGCCAATTAATTATAAGTTCATTCTTCTACATATGTTAAATTCTAAATTAAAATTGTTATTAAGTTCATATTTTTTATAATACCATAGTAATAACCTTTAATTATTAATTTATTTATCTATTAATTAAAATCAATAATTAAGTTTTTATAGATCATTGGCTTGTGAACAGTTGGCTTTGTTAACATTGGCTTGACTGTTTGTAACTCATAGCATGGGAATCCTTTGTACTGTATTTGTACTGACAGCTGTCCAAGAACTCTGATGCAGGATTTGCATGAGAGTTTTGCACAAAACTGTCTTGTCTCTTTCTGTTAGTTTTTTCTGGGATATCTTGGCAGCCCTTTTCATTTATATATGATTTCTCTAACTGTTAACTTTGGAATGTCTCATAATGATGGCTGTCAAAAGTGACTATGATATCTCATATAGAAAACTTGCAAATGTGGCATCATTCGTTGTTGAAAGCCTATAAATTTCACCGAGTGCAGCATTTTTCATGCTCCTCTTTACTAAGATTTGTTCAAAGCTTAACAAACATATTTATAGCCAATACAGTACAGTAGACCCTCCTATAACACGAGTTCCTATAGTTCGGATTCCTATATGACAACGAAAAAATTGTGACGGTATCCATACAAACATGGTAAAAAAACTCCTATAATTTGGTAAAACGTCATCGGGCAGCTGAACTACTTTCCGCCATCCAGCGCCATGCTATGGAGAGTTTAGGTGGGTAAATTGAGTTTACTATCATCTGTACAGTATTATATATAAATTATATATAAATTAGGTACTGTATATATAATTATATATTAATTATATATAAATTAGGTACTGTATATATAATTATATATTAACTTAATTTATTGTAACTTTATTATAATTATATATATACTTTCCGCCGTCCAGCGCCACGCTACGGAGAGTTTAGGCGAGTAAGTTGAGTTTACTATTCGTCTGTACAGTATGTAAATTAGGTACTGTAAGTCTAATACAGCACTAATTTTATACATTTCTTGTGAAAGAAACATTTCTTATTCAACGGCCATAAAAATTATTTATATTAATGATGTCTCCAAAGTTCAACGAAGTTTTCACAGAAAAATAACTTATCAGAAATTGCGGCCGCCGTTTGGTGCGCTGCTCCACGACGAAAACAAGCTTAAGCAATGGCGACGTCGAACGGTGCACACTCGGTAAGAAATCCTACAATTTTTTGTTTATAGCATAGTTTAAACGGATTATTCCCAAAAAATATACGTATTTTGGAAATGTTGAGTCGAATTAGTCTAGGAATCGATTAATTTTTTGGAAGAAAACCTTTCAAACAGCCATAGTCCGTAAACTTCACACATGTCGGGCTGTGATTGGCAAGGACTCGTACAAAATGGATTCATAAAGAACGGAACGTATCTACCGTGTTATAGGGGGGTCGACTGTAATTTATTGCTTACCTAAAAGCTATTTTATTAAATGATCTGACAGTGTCCAGATATTAATCACTCAGCAGTGAGCGACGAATATATTTGTCAAGGGCGATTGTGTGGCAGTGGTGAGGGATGAACATGTACGTAAAATTCTTTTGGGGATATCGCCAAAAACTAGCCTAAAACTACCACAAAAAAAATTCACATAAAATATGAATTATATAATAATAATAAAAGACTTTTGTTTACTAGACAGAACTGTTTACAAAATCTTTTTCCAAAATAGTAATGAGAAAAAAACGCGTGGAAAAATACTCTAAAAATTTCACACATTTATTCTCCCCTACTAAGGGGTAGCACCATACCTGACTATTCCACTGTTGAAAGGATAATAATGGGCAGTATATACTGAGTGGTTCATTTTAATCAACCCACTGGAATAATTTGGAAAATATGCATCCTGAAAAGTTTCGATAAATCAAACATGTTAGATTTCAACATGTTGCCTCAAGACAGCACTGTCAATTTCATCATAGATGACAATGGTAAAAATAGTCAATTTCACTTTCTTAAATGAAAATCCCATTATTTTATTGCATATTATGATCCTACATTTAAAAAAAAATCAAACTTTTATTCAAAACATTTTTTCTAAAAGATGCACTTATCAGAAGTTTGGACTTTTCGAAGAGCATTTGAACTTTTACACAGCCACATTGCATGCAGTCACAGCTGGACTGATTAAAACTAATTATACCATACATATCAAAATAAATATGACTATATACCAAAAATTTAAAATAATTTTTATAATATTAAAGAGAGAAATATATTATTATTTTTGATACCTACAGGTATACCTCGCCTTACGTCGGTAATTGGTTCCAGGAGAACGACGTAAGTCGAATTTACTTGTCTTCGAATCTACTTGTCACTAGGCTAAACCATAAATTACCATTTCTGGTTTTGTATTTTATTTATTAATGCATTTTTAATAATATATGATTAATAAAAATCTATTTTAAGCTTACAAACAAATAAATTTTAGTTTTTAATATAGTACAGAAAAAGTATTCTAAATTTACGAATGCATGTACTGTAAATACAGAACATACTAGTATATATTTTAATATGATTTTATGTGCTTTAAACGCTTTTCTAGTGATATTATGACTTCAATATTTGTGGCAGACAGACGTAAAGTCGAATAAAATGACTTAAACTTGATATTTATTTTTCCATATATTTTTTTGACAACGACGTATAATCGGGAACAACGTAACTCAAAACGACGTAAGTCGAGGTATGCCTGTATTTGTAAATCTATTTGACAATTTAAAATTTTCATATTTTATTAGTATAAGTTTAAATAAGTAATATGTTAATTCAATCCAATATAAAAACACAAGCCAAAACTGTGACTATTTCTAGCAGATTATCTATATTATTCAACCTGTAAAAAAATTTAATTAAAGCTCATTTTACACCTTTAAATCTTGTATAATAAAAAGAGTAAATTTTTACTGTTTATATTTTTGAATAGATATTTACCTTGTATCATGTGCAACAAATACTTGAGCTGGTTCTTTTATGTTAATATCAGCATCACATATAATTTTATTCAAAGAAGTAGCTATATCTTCATCTCTATATAAGAAATATTAATTATTTACTTTGTGAAATAGTATTTGTGTGTATATATAAACTTATATAATTTATATAACTTATATATAAACTTACAAACAAACAACGTGTTAGGTTAATTTATTAGAAATTAATATCTATTTAGAATCTCATTAATTGCTATATAAATTCAGAAATCCAAATTGTTCTACAAAACAGAAATCAGTTTCTGGGTGTGAGATAAAAGATCAGAACAAGGTAGAAACTGATATATTTGTCTTTTTTTCAAATGTTTTTGACAATACAAAAATGTCTTCTTCAGAATGGCTTCTAAATCAAAGTGTGTGCAAGAATGGAGATGTAAAAAAATTCAAATAAGTTTGAATATTTTACATTCAAAATTACATTTAAATTTTATTGAAACAGATTCTTAAAATGACAAAACATGCTGTGTCAATATTAAATTAAATTTTTAACATGAAGAGTTACATAAATTTCTGTTGAGAGAGATACATTAAAGCAGTGTTTTTCAACCTGTGGGTCAGGATCCCCAGGGGGGGTCGCAAAGCCATACACGGGGAGTTGCGGGTAAAATAAAAAGACGTGCTTGTGGCAGGTCCTGCCCTACAATAAAAAAACTAAAATTTCAGTAAGAAGGCTGTGCCTGTTTATTTTACAGTACAATTGGTTTTTTTTATCAATATTTAAATCTCAACAGAAAGAAAATTAAATACATAGTTTTTAAAATCACTGACAGTTTTAATATGGCCCTGGGGGTCACCAGAATTTTTTAACTTGTAAAGGGGTTGCTTATTCAAGAAGGTTGAAAAACACTGCATTAAAGTTAATTGAATATACTCTTATGAATATTATGCTTTAAAATAGAACACAAGAAACTAATAAATTACAAATGTTGTTAATAAAAGTTTCTAATTAGCAAATAGAATCATTTTATAAAAAAAATAATGCATAAACATACTCTACATTAGCTAAATAAGTAGCAAATAACTCCCAACTTGCTTCTAACATCTCACCAAATGGATCTATTATCTTGACACCATTATCTTCTTCTGGGTTATGAGAGGCAGTAATCATTACACCTATAGTTGCTATAAATAAATTCATATTAATTTATGTACTTCTTAACTGGCACATACTTTTTGCATTTTATTAATAATCAATAAAATGATATTTTTAAAATAAAAAAACCAACACAATTTCATTTTAAAAAGACAACTACAATTATTAAAATTCCAATTTATAAACAAAAGTTATAAAAATTGTGATTTATAAACTCTAAAAATTCAAAATGAGTGAAACTTTTATATAGAGTAATGTTACTAACTTATTTTATATATTACTACTAGTTTAGACATATTGAGAATTTAGAAGGAAAAATGCAATAAATATTTGGAAAAAAATATTTTATAAGGAACACATCTTAGAAGTTCTAAAATAATCAACAAAATTTCGTAAACAGTATGCAAAAATCTAAAATTATAAAATGGAGCACAATAATTAAATTACAGCTAATATGCACAATAGTTATAATAATAAAAGTGTGTATTATTGTAATTAGGATTTTAATATGAATAGTTTGTCTCAGATTAAAGTTAAATAACAAAAACAAATCAGATAAAAGATAACAGAAACAAATCATTTTATAATGTATTTTATCATTTTAAAAAGTCCTTTAGAACTTTTTGTTTTATAGTGGTCCCTATCTACTTTGCCATGATTTATAATAGTAGTATAGGATTTTTGCCATTAATGGATTGAGTATATTAATGGCAAAGCTTTTATGAATTACAAGAAAAATAGTGCATTCACTTACATTTATGCCTTGGATAATGTGGAACCTTTGTTAATCAGAGCTCAGATAATCAAGATTCTACTATCTTTGAATATATTATAATCAATTTCCTACTATTCTGTTCTACTCTTGTGTAAGAGCTGCAAGCAATTTGTGTGATAATTATTATTTCAAACATCTTTTCTTCTTTAAAAAATGTTAATTTTGGAGGAAGTTATACAGTATAAGGAAGCTCATCAATAAAACCGAACTGAAGAATGACATGAGAAACAGATTTAATATCATGAATATATTTTTCTTGATAAAGATGAAAGTAATACAATTTTTACATTACACTATTTTCACCTTTTTCACGTATTTTCAGGTAAAAGAAATACCAGAAATTTAAAAATCAAAAATTTTCACTTGATTCACATTAGTGGCAGTTGCATCACTATAAATTTCACATTATCATATTAAATTTACAGTAATTCTGTGTTATATTTCATTATTATTAGTGACTTGGAATTAAAACTTATAATACTAAATATAAAGTTACAAAATTGTAAAACAAAACAAAATTACAGAATATTTCATATCTATTAGAATTTTTTATTTTTAAAGTATCACATTAACACATTCAATCTGTAGAACAGGAGTCGCCAAAGTGATCTATATCAACTCCCAGGGGTCAATATAACATTATTGGGGTTGATGAAAAGACTAAAACTTACAAATTTTGATCTGAATATTGCTAATCTTGCTAAGGATTATCAAGCTTATCTGTCTCATTGATTGTCAATTACAAAAATTATTATTAACATATGTACAATAAATGTAAAAAAATGTAAAATTAAAAGATATATATTAAAATAGTAAGAGGTTTTTTTTTGCTTGTAACAGAAACTTTTTAGCGAAGGTCGATGTGAGGTTTCAAGAAGTTGTAGGGGGTCAACAATCAAAAAAATTTGGCAATCCCTGCTGTAGAATAAATTTAAATAGTTAAGGAAATATTGTATATCTGCTGCTATGTTGTTAAACTTTTACTAATTATAAAGTTGTAACAATGCATTAATAAATGTGCCATATTTCTGAATTATAAATCAGAAAATTTTAAAAATGGGTTTCTATTTATAAAATTTGAATTTACACTTCAAGAAATTTAAAATTAAACATTGTTTTTAAGGAAAAACAAACTTCTTATTCTGGCTAGAATACTAGATTAAGTTGTTTGAACCCTGAAATATAAAGTGCAAATCTGGAAGTATGTCTTTTTGAGCATTAGCTAAGCTAACTAGTGAAAACTAGAAATGACCAGACATTTGGCCAGATTTTGGGCTTTGAACTTAACATATTTTTTCCTGCAACAAACAAATAACTTCTGTATTTTGGGATATTACATATTCTCACTAAATAGATTAAATGTAAACAAAAAATTAATTTTAATTGTTAAAATTTTTTCAAAGCCTTAAAGAACTATAAAACAGTTAAATCTTTTGTTGACAGTTGTGAATTTTGTAAATTGTAGTGAATTTCAAATTAATAATCAAAACTGCAAATAACTTAGCTCACCTTTCTTTGCTTTAGATCTCAACACTGCAAGAAGTCCCATACGAAATACAATAGGAGGAAGTTCAGAATGTCTAAAATTTACTCAATAATGTTAGTTTTAATTTTTTTATTCATTTTATGTATGTAAAATTATTCAGATTATATATAAATTAGAGAAAATCAATTAAACAGTTGATGATATATCTATCTGCTTTCTTGATCATCAAGATAAAAATTTTAGTAAACCCTAGTACTTTTTAACTTTTCAGTTCATTCACACTAGTGACAGAAAATATGACTCCATTATTATATTGGTACTCTAAGAATGAACAGAAAATCCAAATGCCCTATGGTTTAACTGAATATTTTTCTTTATCTTGCTTTCCAAGAAAGCAGATATATGTTTTTGGGTAAATTGAAGAAATAAGTTTGATTGATATAGTTTGCAATAAATAAAATTAAATTTAACCCAAATAAACATATTTTTAAACTATAAAATGTACTATTTTAAAACTGTTAAATTTGTTTTTTGAATTATACTTTTTAAAATTAACATTTTTAATAATAAAGACCTTTTTATTATTAAAATTGGATTATATGGATGAGAATGTTGTTTCATGTATTAATGAATGAAAACAGTACAACTGCTATAAATATATTAATTAAATGGTAATATAAAAATGTAGAAAATTATTTCTGACCTTATAAAATGAAAGAATTTTATAACAGAATATTGAATTCACAGCAATCCATGTTTCAGGAAAAATAATAATCTTGTGATAAACTATATCATTACAAATAATAAGGTTTCTATTAAATTTAAGCAAAAAATTTAATCAGTGAAAGTGATTAATAAAGATAACAAAATGGATTATAAATAATTTATATACTAAGCTAGGTGTATACAAATTATTTTTGAATCATTAAACTATGTTAAACCATAATAAATTTAGCACAGTTTAAATGTTTAATATATTATAAAATTTTAAGTAAAAGTAACTTTTGTTTATATAAATATGTAAAAGTAACTTCTACCAAATTTTGCTTTATAATACAATATAAACATAATTGTTTATGTTATATTCAGAATGCAGATGAATTTTAAGCATTAATTTTAAAATACACAAATGCATTATTTAATAGAAATATACATACATTGATCTAAATCCAGCCGTTCCATATTGTACATTTCTCTTACTTAATTTTGGATATTTTTCGACAGCCAAATTATAAATTCTTTCGAACATTTTTAACTAGCGATTATCTAAATGAAGAAACGTATAAGAACTTTGATAAATATCAAATAATCTAGCAACTGCTTAAACACATGAAATGAGTTGATAAACTAAATTGTTTGGAATCCAAGAAACCGGTTTTTAAAAGAAAACTTGACATAAGTTACATAAATATATACTTTTAAAACTTATTTTAATATATGTCACAGGCAAAAAGTTATAATTACATTGCCGATTATTATCAAATTACGCAATGTTATTTACAATATAGTAAATTAAGTGTCACGTGTATAATTTAATAATATATGTTCATTTTGTAAATAGTAACACGATTTATATTCATCTCCACGTGTACTTTTAAAACTACTGCTAACAAGCGTTGCCAGATCAGTATTGCCAGATCTGGCAACACTGTTAAAAGGTAGCGTGGTTGTGCTCCAAAAGCAGAGTCGGTAGATTAACTACCGACTCTGCCAAAAGTAGCGGATTTGAACTGTTCGTAGCCCAAACAATAAAAATGAATTATTTTACAACTATGCACTTTTTCTAATGAAATAAGTTTGTAATATATATATTCGGTGTATCTGCATTAATTTTCTCTAAATCAAAGCGAGTCATTCGCAGGCGAGGCGATTCATTTTTTGAATTTAGAGACTTAGCGACTACAGTTTTTGTTTTCAGTTTTAAGCCCCCCTGTTTCCATTGTATCAAGAACTGTTGTGTCAAAATTTAATAACTTTTGGATCACTTATTGGGAAAGAAAATTTGCAATTCCAACAGGATAATGCTGCCATTCGTGCATCAAAGTCAATTAAAAATTGGTAGTAACGGTACGAACTCAACAAATATCTAGTGTTGCAAGATCTAAAGTTACTAAAACGTAACAAGTTCGATACCCGTTTAATACTTATTTTAGTACTAAAAAGTACTAAAGAATTAAACGAGTATCGAACATGTTACGTTTCAGCAAAACTATCGTTCATTGCAAATAGAAATACTGTATTGAACAAACAAAACTTTAAGTAAAATAAAAAATATTAAAACGTGGCCGACGGTAATACATTTAATTTCATTACACTTAATTGTATAAATAAAGTTGCAACGTTTAACAAAGATAAAGATATTTTGCTTCCGTTTTCCATCCGTCGTTCGCTCCAGTAGACAATCCACAATTTCATAAGCAAGGTCGCCTCCGTACTTACAAATTATTATCTAAATTTAACATAACTAAAAACAAAAGTAAAAATTACTGAAAAGATATGGGAATGTAATATTTAAAGTATGCTCATGTATTTTTTGTATAATTCGTGTATATTCATAATGCCCGTATTAATCATTTTGTCCATAACATATACATTAAATGATTAAGACTTCTTGATGGAGCCAAATTTTCATCCTTGGTAGAAAGGCATCTTAAACTTTCATCCGAAATGATGAAAGTTTAAGATGCCTTTCTATCAAAAAAATAATAAATTTGTCAATTAAAAGACTTTTCTCTCAACTAAGACTTAATAAATATTCTTTAACTATTGGTTCATCGTATACTCAAGATGTACAAATTTGTGTATCTAACAATTTTTCCTTGTTCCCATTTTGAGAATACTGTGTACTAGATAATAAGAAAACATAATATAGATACAGTATGTTATTTAAAGAATTTAATAAAACTAATTTTTATATTTGTTTTAAAATAATATTTATTTAATTTACAAATTGTGTGACTTTTTCGTTGATGTAAATAAATATATATGAAATGTCTTATAACATCCTTAAATACCTTCACTTATGAAAATTTATTATTTCAATATTTAAAGTATGCCAAATAACAATTACATTTCAATGGCACATTTATCAAAAGAAAATACATTGTGTTATACTTAATTTTAGCGAGGTTGCGGCCGAAGTTTACAACGCAAAAACGTCTTCGTCGGACGTTCAGCATCGCCTTCCCGTAAGCCTAGAAATTTGGCAATGGCGTTTGAAACGTCGAGCATGATTCCACTGACGTTCTAAACGCCATTGTCAAACTTCTAGGCTTACAGGTAAGCGGCGCTGAACGTCTGACGTACACGTTTTCGCGTTGAAAACTTCGGCCGCAACCTCGCTATTAGGGCCAACTTTAATATTAATAATTGGAAACTGTAATTTTGAATAAATTCTTTAATACCGATATTATTACTATAATCATTTTTGTCTTTTTTCTTCCTACTAAGAGGTCTTTCTTTCTAGGCTCATCACGGATTCAACCAGGCCCATTCAAAATTTGCAAAAATCCGATGTTTTTATCTAATATACTGTACTGTACACATATACTGTATATCTTTTGAAAATCATCTTTTATGCAGATTTATGCGAATGGATTCCATTATTTTAGAGTTTGCACAAAACGTATTTTACATTATAAAAACGTTCGTTATAACTTTATGTGTAACGTACCAGTAAAAGCATAATACAGGTTTAACGTTAGAAGTTTATTTATAAAAATTCCGAAACCAATTATATTTGATTCTTTATCGACGTCAACGTATCGTCATCGTTACGCACGCTCACATAAAAACGTGCTTGGTTTTTGTCGGCGATATTGGTTTTGATCTGAAAAAGAGACGAAGTATATAATATTTCCTGCCCTTTCATTGCTTTTGTTAATGCGATGCATAATCTTCGATATTTCCAAGAGAAAACAGAGATGGGAACTTCAATGGTGTCCATGTGTTTTAAAAGTTTTTAAATTGGTGTTTGTTTTTAAATAAAAGCATTTAAATTATGATATTAGTTATTTTTTGCTTCTTTTTTACAAAATAAAATTTATTTGGAATTGTTTAATCTTAAACTTCAAGCAGATAGTATTCTGATATTGACAACTCACTGAAAAGTTTTAAAAGTAATTTCAAGCTTGTTTTTAACAAAATTATTTACATATTAATTCATTACTTTTATGATATAATTTTCATGTTGAAGTATTTTAAATTGATAAATTTTCGATAGAATTAAGCACTTGCAAAGTATTCTTATTCGCTTGATACAAGTCTGCAGGGCCGGATGGCCGAGTTAGTTAAGATGCCAACCTACCTCTCTGGAGAATCTGTGAACGAATCTGGTCGGATAATAAACCCCAGGAAATTTTCCGGAATGGTTTATCCTGGACGTGTCAGATCCAATCCTTTACCATCTATCTTCATCCTTTGCCCCATTGTGAGTATGGGCCAGAAAAAAAGGTTCTCATAGGACGGAAAAAGTCGAGAAGAATCTGTATCATCAGCTGGTATAAATTAATTTGCGAATTGATTAATCAATATTAAAATTTTTATTTGAGATAACGAATGTAATTATAGATGTTTCTGTATATATTACTTGAAATAGGAAACGAAATCAATGTTTTTTAAATAAAATTTTTTTAAACAAATTTTCCTTTCTTTCAATGATAGTAAAACAGTAAATGTGAAAATGATTCATTTAAAGCTTGTAAAAGTGTATAAACCTGTATCATAAAGGCAAAAATACATATGAAATTTTATCTTTTTTACTTTATTCTTATCCTTCTTATTTCACTTTACTTTTGTTTTAAAATATTTTATTTTATAATTTTTTAAATAAAATTACTAAATTTTGATACAACCAATACGGGACACACAGTACCATCTTCCTGTTTCCTCTTCCGCGCCCATTCCTTCTTACTGGACCGTTGCGTATATGGTAGATAAAAATAGGAAGGATGCAATTTAATAGTAAACGGTAAATTCCATACAGATTTTGGAATTTACTGTTTTTAGTACTATTATTTGTGTTCGCCGACAATTGCCTGTCCGATTACTTAGCAAGGTGTGCGTCGTCAACCATGATGCCAAAAATTTTATATACGGCCTATTCTATAACAATAACAACTAATGAAAGGTAATAATTCTTTAATTATAGATATGCGCGCTCGGAAAAAGAATCGTAATTCTAATCAGAAAATTCATTGCATTCTTCGAAATATGCGACATTTTTCCGGAAAATCCGAGAATACGGGACATTCCACGTCCCTGTTGGAACAGGGAATGAAAATACGGAACAGTCCCGTACAATACGAGACGTCTGGTCACTTCAAAAGAATTCTTGCTACTCTTAAATTTTAATAATTAATTTTATTAGAACAGATTTCAATAAGGTTATATAATAACATAATTAAAATCGTGTATAAATAATTGTATAATTTATTTATTGACATTTGTCTTTTTAATGTTTACATAAATTTAAAATTGTATTAATTAATTGATTAATTTTTCAGTTTCGGAAAAAGTTTTTTCCAAATATTTTTATTCTTTATGAAAATATCTTCTGTTCTCTCCGTGCAAAGACTGTCTTCAAAACATAGATCTAAATAATGATTTAATAAATTCATTAATAGAACTTTATTCGTACAGTATGTTATTAATTATTATCATTAGAATTTTATTAAATTAGTATATTTTAATTTTGTTTGTATTATTGTAAATAAATATAATAAATAAAAACGTTTACCTTTAACACAGCATATACCATTAGTGGTACAAATGCCATGTAATCTACAAATTCGACCATTTTTTCTGCAGTGATGATAATCAAAAGATTGTTGACAAATTGGTATTCCTTCTTCATTAATTATGCAACCAACTGTAGAGCCACAGCATAAACCTCGAATAGAACACTTACTTTTTTCATCGAATTCGCAAGAAGGACACTATCAAATATTAAATAAATTAATTTTATAAGTTTATTAACAGGCCGAGACAAAAAGTTTACATTCGGTATGTATTTTTTAATATATATAACTATTATCATTGTAAATTTTTAAAATAATTTATAAAAATTAATAAAAGAACTAATCTTACGTTTATTGTATGTAAACTCCTTTTTCCTCCAGGCGGACAATTTGTAATAAAACAAGCACTAGTCAAAACGATAAGCATTGAAAAGAACAAAGGAGAATGCATAACTACAGGGGAATCAATTCTGCAAAGACATTAATAAATTTCGTATTTAATTAAAAAATTATAATTGAATTTTTATATTAATGATTGCAGATCGTTTCGCGAATCTCGGCCGTGCTGTAAAAAATGCGCAATAGCAGGGACCAGTCTATTTACTTAGTGAAGGGAACGTATTGTTTGACAAACTGTGACAAGGTCACTTTGTGTAACGAAGAAAGAGACTCTTGAACTTTTATAAAACTTCTAGACCCCCAACCGAGTACCGCGCATTGCCTGGCCAAGATATATGAGACGATCTGTAACATTATTTTATTTTTAATAAACTATGTATTAATGTTTTATTTGTTTCAAGAAACTGTTTGTTTTCATTGATTTCCTAAGTTTTTGACTTGGTGATAAATCAAATCGCATACTTCCTTCCAGGATGTGTGCAACTTCATACTGTTACCACTTAATTTCTTAAAGATAACTGAGCGTTCAAAAATAAAATAAAATAAAACAATTATTTTATCGCCGGGCTAAATTATATTGCCGGGCTGCAATTTTTAATAATGTTTGTAATTTATTTAATTTAAAATATACGCTCTCCACCTCAAGTTAGTAGTGGCTTGCCCCTGTACATCATGCTTTTCCTTTAACAATAAAGTCGTGCCGGTCATTCATCTAAAACGTTTCAGGCAAACATTTTTGAATTGAAATAAAATGACTTTCGATTTGCATCGCAAATTACTATATAGTTAATCGGGGCCCCCTGCCCCTAAAGTTTCCATACCTGATCTCGTCTTACATCTATTTAATTCTCGAGATTAAGGAAAGACAGACAGACGGACGACAGTGGGAATTTTTAGATCTACAAATTTAAAAAAACAATATAGGGAAGACCGGGGCAACTTCGGCATGCGGGGCAAGTTTGTCAAGCGCTTTTTTTAAAAAACAAATTAAAAGGAGACTTTGGTTATAGGTTAGGCAGTTGAGCTTTATTGGTGGCTTGTTGAGTGTAGTGTTTTTATTGTTCTCCAACAAGCGTAGTTGAATTATCAAGCAAATTTTCATTTTCGTTCAATTCCATATAATATTTTTTTTCCATTTATATTGAATTGGCAGGTTTTGTTATAATTCCATGATAACGAAAGTTACTTTTCCTGTTAGAAGGATGTAACTTCAACTTATTCACGTGGCCAGATCGTGGCTTGGCATTCTGTTCTCAGGGTTGTACTTAATGTTTCGAAATCATGACTAGCGGGGTAAGATCGGCAACATAAAGCCACATTAGAAGCAAAGGATAAAAATCAAACAGATGATAAATGAAAACATGTTTGCATTTGTTATTCATGTATATATGTCTTTGAACTTGCATTTCGTTGTAATAATATTAAATGGGTGTTGGATTTGTATTTCTTTGTTTTAATAGTGAATTCCAACTTATACATTGTTAATAACATAATTTTATATACGTGCCTATCTTGCCCCATTACTGTTGCCCCTATACCAGGGGCAACTTTAATAAAAATAATTAAAATAATTACAACTTTACAAAAAGAGAGAAGTTGCCGATCTTGCCCCTATACCCGGGGCAACTTCGTCAATTTCTCTCTTCTTGTAAAGTTGTAATTATTTTAATTATTTTTATTTCCAAACTGATTTTAACCAGTTCTATAGTAAGGTAACATTCCAATAGACAATATGCAAAGCTTTTTTTTCAGTTTACAGCAGTATTTATTACACAAAATTTAAGTAAAGCTTAACATGCCGATCTTGCCCCGGTCTCCCTAAATAGTAGAGGTGGGAAATCTAGTTCGTTTCTGAAACTGGAACTATTAGAACTGTTCCTCGGAATCGTTATGTTCTGTTGAAACTGCTTAGTCTGTTGGACTACATGGTTCCTCCTCGGTTATATATATATATATGTACTGTATAATAGAAATTTTGTGTCTGTTCTAAACTTTTTGATCCATCTGCTCCAAATTTTTCATTTATTATCTGAGGGAAGTATAGACATGAAATCTGGACACCTCACCTTTCTCCGATGTCATTCCTTTATTAACTCTTAAATCTCTTCCCAAATACGCACCAAATTTTTCATAATTATTCTCTAGGACCCAGGAGAAAATATACACTTTTATGAAATCCGGATACCCCATTCTTTCCCTGATTTGATCTCCTTGACCCTTCCCTTCCTTGACGGGCGATAAAGATAACAATGATAGGCTAAAATATCTAAACTTTTAATATGGTTTTCATTTGAAGGTTTAGCCTTCTTACTTTTTGACCGTAAAATGCCGGACATATCTGCCATTTACTAATAAAACGAATAATTATGAATTAGAATAAATATAGGAATTTTTCAAATATATTTGTAAATTTAAAATACTCAAAACTAATTTCATTATTCCTAAAATTTCATTATTTCAAATCCAGACAAAGAATTCTCTGTTCCGTGAAAGCCACGTATTCATAAGAGTACAAAATGAAGAACGCGTAAGTAGTTCCGACTGGAACTGTCTCGACACTCGATGTGGAACGATTCCTAGTAGTTCCAGTTCGGGCGATTCCGGCCTGGATCTATCCATTTCTAATAAATTGGTAGTCTCCATTTGGTATCTTCACTTTCCAACGACGTTCTGTGCCATTTCATTATATGGCAAGTAGCCTATATTTATATATCGTTTTGGCTCCAACATTTGTCGACGTTTTTTCTTAGTTTTTTTTTTTTAATCTTGAATTAATAAGAGGTTTCATTAAGTCCGACATTAGTTAGACTAAAACAATCTAACTTGTAGTACTTGTGGTAAAACAGTATAACTCGAAGTATCAAAAAAGTACGAAAGAGATTATTAAACATAAGTTTGGAACTTGTTTCCGAACTGACGTCGGTTTATATATATATATATATATATTTGTCTTAACACATTATCTCTGTAGAAAACGGCGCAAAGAGAAAGTCGAGTGACACCACACAGTTTTCTACAGAGATAATGTGTTAAGACAAATATGTAATGTAATGAATAAATAACAATTTGCCATTTGAGTCTGTTTCAAACGTCTCTAACAGGAATGTCAAATGAAAAATTTTAAATTAACTAATCAATATATTGCAATTAATACTTCAAACGAAACACTATAAAATAATTTTATAGTTTCTTGGTATAAAGCCGATATGATTTCGGGAATTAAGAAATATTTTTATTGAAATAAACTTTCCTGCTTTCTAGTAAGGAAGTTCATTTTAATTGACTTTTAGAATTGACTTTAATTGACTTTTCTACATATCTAAAATATCAGAAGTTATTAACCCATATAAAATTCGATTCTTTTAAGTTATTTATGGAACTTTCGTGTTTCGTTATTTCAGAAATATACTTTTTCTAAAACGTCTATAGTATCTTCGTTTTTTATAAAAAGTTTGTCCGTAGATAAGATTAAACTATAAATTATTTTCTCTACAAGCTAAAAAAATTAGAGNTGTCGACGTTTTTTCTTAGTTTTTTTTTTTTAATCTTGAATTAATAAGAGGTTTCATTAAGTCCGACATTAGTTAGACTAAAACAATCTAACTTGTAGTACTTGTGGTAAAACAGTATAACTCGAAGTATCAAAAAAGTACGAAAGAGATTATTAAACATAAGTTTGGAACTTGTTTCCGAACTGACGTCGGTTTATATATATATATATATATATTTGTCTTAACACATTATCTCTGTAGAAAACGGCGCAAAGAGAAAGTCGAGTGACACCACACAGTTTTCTACAGAGATAATGTGTTAAGACAAATATGTAATGTAATGAATAAATAACAATTTGCCATTTGAGTCTGTTTCAAACGTCTCTAACAGGAATGTCAAATGAAAAATTTTAAATTAACTAATCAATATATTGCAATTAATACTTCAAACGAAACACTATAAAATAATTTTATAGTTTCTTGGTATAAAGCCGATATGATTTCGGGAATTAAGAAATATTTTTATTGAAATAAACTTTCCTGCTTTCTAGTAAGGAAGTTCATTTTAATTGACTTTTAGAATTGACTTTAATTGACTTTTCTACATATCTAAAATATCAGAAGTTATTAACCCATATAAAATTCGATTCTTTTAAGTTATTTATGGAACTTTCGTGTTTCGTTATTTCAGAAATATACTTTTTCTAAAACGTCTATAGTATCTTCGTTTTTTATAAAAAGTTTGTCCGTAGATAAGATTAAACTATAAATTATTTTCTCTACAAGCTAAAAAAATTAGAGTAAAAATAATTAATAGTGAAAAAGTATATCTTTATAAACTAATATTCGATTTTAAATCAGTTGACTTCTCCTTATTTCTATACAATATTAGGCTGAATTTCTTAAAATCATACACTCACACAAATTTAAAATATAAGAATAAATTAGATTTAATTTATATGAAACAGAACTTTTAAATAAAAATAATTACTACACAAATGATTTAAAAACAAATTTTAACAAATATTTCTTAAGAACGTAAGATATATATTTTATTACAAGTATAAAAGAATAAACTAAATATTTTATATAATTAATAATTTTTGTTCTGTAAAAACAAAAAATGATTATCTTAATTACATTATTTAAATAAACTTTGACAATAATTATTTATATTTGTTAATTATAGATTGAATATTTTAAAACTTACTTCTTACGGAAATAAATAAAGAATTTTAATCAGTCAGTAAACAGATTTTATTCTGCAAATAGGGAAGTAACTAAAATATTGACGTTATAATCTTCTCAGAAATTTTTCTGGGCAGATTCTAAAAAGATTCGCAGAAATTGAGATTTTCGTTATTCTTATACAGATTTGCATAACATTCTTCTATGAATTAAAGCTAATTTAATTCTAAATTATCATCTGTAAATTTTACTTTTAAAGTCATAATTTTAAGAACCACTAGTAAATTGTGATTTTAATTTAATAATCCTCTACAAGTTTTTTATAGAGTTTATTATTGTAATGATTTTTATTTATATACAAATCTAACTTTTTGCGTTATTGTTCAATAGCAAATTTCAAAAGTATATTTAAAACTTTAAAATTTTAAAATTGTATGTCATTAGAGTTTTTTTTAAACCCTGAAGATAAAATACTTTGATTTTTCGATTGTTCCATAGACATGAAATTTGATTAAAATACAACAAAAATAAAGAACATACACTGTGTGATATATTTTTAGTTGAATATGATATTAAAAACTCACAAGAATCTATTGAAAAAAAAGCATACAGACAAATGCACATACTTGTATATTGTATATTCCAATTAATTTACAGTAGAGCCTCGATTATCCGACCCCCGATTAACCGACACCTCGGTTAACCGACCGTCCTAGTCGGCAAATTTCAAATGTCCGCTAGTGATGTGGCGCTACAATATTTGGCTATGTCTTGGCTACTTTAATATTATTTTTACGTGTTTTAGCTGGCAACACTCATTCGACCATGAAAGGGAGCCAGTATTTAAACGAGGCTTAATTTTCTAATTTTTAACGATACAATAGCGACGATTATTATTTTAAAAAATTTTTGTTAGGCTTAACATCGATGAAAATTCAACGCGAAGTAGGTTAATAGCGATATACTAATATACTAATTACATGGGATATAATAATATACTACACTAATAATGGATTTTTTCATACTTTTCGGTTATCCGACTTTTCAATTATCCGACCAATCCCAGTCCCCAATTGGGTCGAATAATCGAGGCTCTACTGTACTCTGATTCGGAACTGACTAAAAGCAATGTATAAATTTAAAGTGTGATTAAAACTGATATAATTACATCGCCTTTTACTTTCAAATTCGAGATAATCTTGGTCATAGAATATACATTAACACGAGAAACATTGAAGTGCTAGAGGAAATCTAATTTACCGTTTCTCAAAATCCTGTATGATTTTACATAACGCAATTTTAGAAAAATGTCTGTTTTGTATTACATGTAATTTCACTGATAGATTCAATACAGGCTCTGGAATTATATTTCATGTGTTGCTCACTATAAACACACATATCGATGTTAATTAAATGTTGGTAATCTTTTTTTTTGTAGAATATCATTTTATTGAAAAACTGTGATTTTTAACTTAAAACACTTATTTGTTTATTTGTATTCAGCTGAAAATCTAATTATAACTCATTAGTTTTGTTTCTGAAGTATTGAAAAGTATTAGGCATTCAAGCCTTATGAAGAAATCAGCGAAAATCAAATAAACTAACAAAAATATTACCTGAATGTGAAAAATAACGAAGGGATTATTAAATCGAGCTTATAAAGTGTCTCACCTAGAACATTTCTTTGAATTACGTTTAACTCATAAATGTAAAACGTAAACACAAACGTTCACTTCTTATCCGGCTACCTTTAAAAATACAAGAGTGAAGAGACCCTCAATTTTCTTCTTGAACCCGTACCGCAAATACGTTTGCATGACCTTCATTTTGTAATTTTTATAGTGTAAAACCCTTGTTTTATTTTTGTCAAAATTAACTCTATTAGCGACTCTTTACATCGGTGGGTCCTCAGCTGACAATTTTTGTATTTGTGTTTAAGACGGCCTGCGTGAAAGCGATATTTAATGGTTATTATTAAAATATTAAAGAAAAATTAACTAAATTAGCTTTTTTCGAGAAAGTATTGTAAAAATATTATGACGCAATGTTATAATTAAATTTGTAACAGACTAAATTTGTAACAATTAAATATGCTAGTTTTTCACATAATAATATTAAATCTTAACTTAATTATTTTAAGAATTACAAAATAGTTTTATTTAATATTAAAGAAATACAACATGAAATTCTAGTATAAATATGAGAAAAATTTTTAAATGATAAAAACTAGAAATTGTTTTACATATTGAATTTTTGGGAGATTAATAAAATAACTTTAAATCTCTTTATGTATTCCTTACATCTTACCTTCATTTTATTAGAAAATTGTCATTCTCAATATATTACAATTTTTATATGAATTTAATAAATGTCCACGGTCAATTTACTGAAAATGGTCAATTCAATATGCTTCAAACATGGCTACTGTTTAATCACTATATTATTATTCCGTTGTTTCAAACTGAATCTTTTGTCATCCTAAGTGCCATTTTTGAGAGAAAATGTCTTTTGAACTCTTTTGAAATGTTTAAAACAGTAGACTCTTTTGTATTAACATCAGAAAGATTATCGCTACACAATAGAAAATTTGAATCGTAATATATAGGCTATTAAAAGTTACATCAAAATATATTGTAAAAAGTAACTTTCTCAAAAAATGTATTTTGCCTTCATACTGAGAGCAATAAAATATAATATATAATAAAGGCAAGAATTAATAGCCATAAATTATTTGTAAAGTATATGAATCGTGACGATTCTGCTTAAGGCAAGAAACTTAGGACATTTAAAAATCTATTAATATAGTCAAATGCTTAAAATAAATGTAAAATAATTACATTGCGCTCTATTTATTTACATACTTTATAAGAATTATAATAAATATCCATTAAATTATATTTTACTTAATGTGTAAAATCTATATTTAAGCTTAATTTAATAAACATATAGACTATGTATTATATTTCGAATCGAAGTATGTTGTCGTCATCCTTCCTTTCTACCTTTTAATAATCTTTAATTTTGTCAATGTACTTGAAAAATAAATTCAATTTAGACAAACTGTTTAATTAAAAAATAATTAATACAATTTTCAATATTGCTATTTAATAGCCTATGATAAATTGAAATAAATGTTTGATTAGAACAAATGTTTTACTTACCGATTATCCTGAAACAAAATGAAGTTAGACCCTTGACAATAGCATTTTATATATGTTTTGAACATAAATAAATAGTAGGCGTTCCCTTATTTATCTGCTATTTGAGTAATAAAGAAATCAAACGTCAAATGTTCATCGTTCATTTTTTGTACCATCTGGTTTTGACATCTCACAAGAATTTTATATTGAATACGAGAGAGGCGAGAGTTTCTCATTTATTATCGCTGTTGGAGTCTTTTACTCAAAATAAGAATAACACAGTCGAATTTGAAAATTTTAAAAATAGATTTTTTTTTTATGAATTTTAACTATGGGCTAGTATAGTCAATGTTAGAATTCAGCTTAATGTAAATACAGTACTGAACTACATTATAATGGATTTTTTCCCCTCTTAAACCGTCTTGTATCCATTGATTTAACATTTCCAATTTTTTTTTAACTAACTGTTTCAGTAACAAGCTTATTAAAACTGTAAGGAAATAAAATGTTTACATTATTCTTATTAACAAATGAAATTTTATTCTTATTAAATTTATCTTCGAATACCATATGAAATATTTCTCTATCCGCAAGTAATCTATAAATGTATTTACCTTTTATGAAGGATTTCCTTTAATATGGAAAGATCGTTCATCATGTACGATATATCTAAATATAAATAATATAGCAATGAGATTAATCAGTTTATTTATTTATAAAAATTCAATAATCTTTCTAGAAATATTAATCAAAATATGCTATTTTGTTATCCTTCATAACTGAATGATTGTTTTGAAATTGTATAAATAAACAGTTAAAAAATTTGAATTACAAAAAATTTTATTGCTCATAGTTTAAAGATAGATTAATTCATAAATAAAGGTTTAAGAAACAGATTTTTAAAAGATATTCGAAAGAAAGCAATTGTTTTAATATAGATCCTTTAAATTTTCAGCTAGTAAACTTATCTCCAAATATTTTGCAATCAGTTCAAGAATCTATATGTCTGTAAAATTGTGTTGTGTATAAAATAAAAGTATGTGTAAAATTCTCTTATTCCGATTGAATTTATATTTTCAATAAAGAAGAATCAAATAAAAATTAAGAAAAACAGATAGGAACATTAGGAATGTCATATTTATTTACAGATAAGTAATGGAATTGATTATTTCGAATACTATAGAATCACGCAAGCGGAAAATATATATCTTTTGAATAATCATACTCTTTCTGATGATTTCAGGATTGAATTTTGCAAGGTTTTTGTATATTTCTATTTTCTAAAAAATGAAACTAATAGAATATTTGATTCCCAGATAGAAAACAAAATATGGAAATACAATAAAGTAATTTATTACGATTAGCTGAACACAGAACCTCTACTGAGCTGAAATTATACTGCTGCATTTATCATTACCTGAACGGAACTCAAAAAATTTAATAATTAAACGTTAATAATGTTTCTAATTTTGGTTTCTAATTTAAGTTAATTTAAACCAACTAACAAATAAAATAAATATAATTATTTCTATATCTCGATATTCAATATAATATACAAAAGACTATCTCATGTTTTATGAATTAAAACTTTTTTGATGAATATTAGTAACAAAAATCGGAGTACAAAATGATAGTCGTTTCTCATTTTTTCCTTCGTACCAAAATAAAATAATAAATCTTTGTTCTTTTTGATTTTAAATTAGTTTATTATACAAATATAACAAATTAATCATTCATTTCTTATTTCTGATTCTGAAATAATAAAGTACAAACAGAGCCATTAGATTATCTGATTACCGACTGCGCACGGAAAAGTAGTGAAAATGACTGCATTGGTCGCTATGGAACGCTTTGAACATTTGGAAGCTGCCACAATGTGAAAACAGTAGAAGGCATTTTATTTTTTAATCATTTAATCATTTGTTTTTAGCCATTTAGTCATTAGCATTTATTAATTAATGCATTTAGTTATTAGTAATTAATCGTTATGGCATTTAGTTATTTATTTATTTAGATTTTACTCATTTAGTCATTAGCAAAGATGCCAACGTGCTTTGTTTCCGGGTACAAATCCGGAAACCTAGTAAAAAAAGACAATAGACTTTTTAAGGGTGCTAGAAAATCATTTGAAATGCTGGAAAAGATTCATTCCACATGAAGATAAGAAGAACAAAGGCTATATATGACAAGCTCACCTACACTTTCATCCCCAAGGTTGACACTACTGACAAGTGAGATTCTTCGCCACTTTTACCCTAGATACACCCTCACTCAGCTACTTACAGGATGCGGCAACATAGCACTACTTGCATAGATTTAACCTTGAGGACAATCCACAATGCGATTGTGGTATTCAGGAGGACCAAACGCTACTTCACTTAGTTTTTCGCTGCAATAGGTACAATTACATTAGGGATAGTTTAATGAGAGAGCTGCTATTCTTGAAGGGTACAACTGGCCTTGCAACCCGCACTAATTCATTCTCACACGCACAATGTTCCATCATCCACTCGCATTCATATCCCTTAGTGGGGATATTGAGAGCACTCACTCCGGAACACGGATGGCAATTAGTTTTTCCTTGCTTTGTTTCAACTGTCAGTATATAGCTGCCTTTTAACGTTGTATTTTAATTCTTATTTTCTGTCTTCTTTTTTTCAGTCTAAATTCGGTTAGCTTGGTTTCCGGTTAGGTTATGATAGGTTAGGTTAAATTAGATTAGGGTTCGTTAGCTTTAGTCATCTGGTTAGGTTCGTCCTGGGTTATGGTAGGTTAGTTTAATTAGTAAGTTAATGTTTAAAAAATAAAATAAATAAATACAAATAATAATAATAATAATAAAAGTAATAATCATAAATAAATAAAAATTTTTGGGGTCTTGCTCGTTTGCCTTTGTCGGTCCATTTGTCTCATCTAGTTTGTCATTGTGTTTGTTTGCTTTTCATCCTTTCTGTCTAAGCTGTTAAGTAGTTTTAAGATTCATGCTAGCATTCAGTTTTATTAGTATTAAGTAGATATAAGTCTTTCTACTAACAGCCACTTGGCATTAACTTCTACACTTAGCTATTCGTGGCGGCACTCAATTATTGGTGTTCGCTACACTCAGGTTTTCTTTTAGACCCTTCGGGGGACTGCGGCCTTGCATCCTAAATCTGCACGCCAACGTCAGACAAAGAGGGTACTGTAGCCTTATATACAGTATTCCGTTCAGAGAGATCCTACTTTTCTCTACTGTCTATTTCCTCTCCCTCCTTCTTCCCCTCCCCTTTCCCTTACCCTCTTTTCTGCCGGCTAAACACTTCGAGTACGGCCGCTGTCTTTCTTGTATGTATATGACAAGCATTTTGAGGATTAATTCTTAATAAAATCATTTGGTCATACAATGGATGGCCAATTAGTGTCGCTTGCATGTGATAGATTAACACTGATGGATGTTTCTCTATCTAAATTTTTCAATTGTCCTTCTTATCTAAGCATTAAAGGACAACGTCCGAATGCGACGTTGTCCATCAGAGAGAAAACATGACGTTGTCTCCAAGAAGAAATAAATTGATCTCTCAGGTAAGGAGTCGAACATATGTTTTACAGTAATGAATGCGCATGTTTAGTTGTTTACATTTGAATTTTTTTTAAGATACTGTATTAGGTCCACTTTTCTTAAATATGTTGAAAGCAATGGCATTACTTGTGATGACAGTGACAGATGTACGACAACGAATACATTTTTTTACGTATGAAATTGTGAGGCCCAGGATTTAAAAAGGCTGAGAATCGAATAATTTCTATTCATTTCAAACCAAAACGATTTTTTTTAGTTAGGGTTAACTCAAAAAGGAAAAAACAACCGACAAATTTTCTCATAAAAATCGCTCATAAAAACTCCTTTCCCACCACAATACTTCCCTGTAGAAGATGAGTTAACTGTTGTGTCATAAGTTTGTCACTTCGCCCATCATTGGTCAAAGAAGATCATCACCTGTGACGTACATGGGGGACATCTCGAAAACAGAGCCCCCATATAAAAGGCAAGTGCGATGACGACACAAGGGGGAAATTAAGTTCTTTTCTCTATACTGTGAGTGTGTGCCCGTGGATTTACCTGCATCTCGTCTCCACCGTCTTTAATAGACTTTGAACTTCGACTTCGAACTTTGGACTGATTTGAACTTTGAACTTGGAAGGACGAACCTCGGATCAACGTTATAACAACCTAATCAGAGGTATTTATCCTACACGCGATGATGTGTAAGCTCTCTCTCGAATATTCGAACCTCGCGGGTAGGGTCGCGACTATTTTATACTTTGCCGTTACTTTATGAACTATACGGATTGAACCCGAGAGGGATTTGTATTCCAATTATTAACTATGTATAAATGTACGGAATAAACGGGTATTTTGTTAACGAACTTGGATTGGTGTGCGTTTCTTCCGACATTTTCCACTCCATACTGAACCCGAAGTCCTCGACGAGATCGCTCGTGATAATTCCCCATCCATCCGCGTATCTATCCGCGATAAATTGATAGATTGGTGTCAGATCCTGACAGGTGAAAGAATCTAACGATCCTTTCTCCTAACCCTTTTTTCCCATCCTTTAGACAAGCGAGACCGGACCTCAAGGTCTTGAGTCGAGTAAGTGGTAGGAGAGGGACATCCTCGTAAACATCCTACCCCCGATTAGTCTCACAAAATAAATAAACAGTTTATTAGTAAAACAAAATCAAACGATTATAAAAAAAACTTTCAAGTTTGGCAAAGATGTAATAGGAAAACATCATGGCTTTTGAAAAAATTTGAATTGAAATAAAATGCATTTCGCTTTCTATCGGTACTTCTTATTGACCATTTTTGTCAATTTTAATGAATTTTTGTCTATTGTTTATTTTTTTTATTAGTTCTTTAAAATGCCAACAAAATATGTAGAAAAAAGAGTTTTGAATATGTAATATTTAACAAAAGCTTTCTATGAAATAAAAAGTATTTACAAAAATAGAAATAATAATTTTAAATTTGTATTAAGATTTATTAAGAAGTTTATGCAAAACACACGTTAACCGTATAGGATGCCTTCCGTGAGATCTTCTTAAAGGAAATTTGACTCTATTTAGAAGTTACATAGGTGGAGAAAACCCGGAAAATTCCACGTGGCCAGCCCGTCCGAGCGAGGCGCGAACCCAGTGTTCGAGGTACGAAGACCGCTTGGCCACTGGTGAGTGCGTATACCGTATATAATCTAAAATTGTATTAATACAGTTTTTCACTTCAGCTTTGAAAATATTTATCCAGTGGTTCCCAATCTTTTTTGACTTGCGTACTCCTTGGCAGCTCATTTTCCTAAGTTTTATTTTGCATGTTCGTCAAACAGCGGCGCCTTGGTCAATTATACAGCTCTGTACAGTACAATTAATTACATGTAAGTTTTTTTAAATCAAAAAGCGTTGGAGAAAAGACACAGAAAAATATAATAAAAATATGTTTTAATTTAAAACTAAGCATCGCGTGCCGTGACGTTACCAAAGGCCTCAACGCAGAATCCGAATATTCTTATAGTACAAACGACATTATTAATTTTTTCCGCGTACTCCCGGTTGGAAATGGCTGATCTAATTCGTCTTCATCAAACCTGATTTGTTTGATGCAACCAACATGTTCAATCTCACCATAAACAGAGTATATTTTTTAATAATGATTAATTTATATCCAATGAAATTTTATATATACATAATGCTTAAATATTTTTATAGTTGTTAATTTACTACACAATTTACTACACAATTTACTAGTACAATGAGCAATTATTTGTTGTGAGATCATCACGATCCCGGGCTGCAATTTTTAATCATATTTTTAATTTATTTCAAATAGCAGCCAAATAAACTTTAAATTGCTTAAGTGTAATTTGTAACAACTAGATGATGATGATGATAAAATTTTAATTTTTAAACGTTCGAACTTTTTATTTAATAAATGACTTGAAATCAATATGAACTTGATAATTTAAAACCTTTAAAAGTAATTTAAGTAAGTATATGTTTTTAATGCATATTATTTATTTGAATGACATATAATATAATGAAATTTCGTTAGATTCGAAATTATTTAGATAAACTGAATTTATTTGTTGTTTTTAAATATAAACTTTACTATATAAAACAAAAGTTTATGTAAAATTAATTTTTATGCATTAGTATTATTATGCATTTTATGTATTATTAGTTTTTATTCATTTATTTTAAGCTAACTTGTATTAAATAAGAATATTAATAGGAAGATTAGCTCTATAAAATACAGTTACTTATGCAGTTACTGATATTATAACATTTATTTTACATGGATGCAATGCTTTTCCGCATAAGATACAAACCATGGTTATTATAACTGATAAACTGGTTTGGGAGCAGAGCAGAATTTTCTGCCTAGAGCCAATTTTGCTCACTAAGAGCGCTGCGGTTAGAAGTCTATAAAAATATTAGGACACCAATATTCCCTATGAAGCCGCCATATTGATATATTGGGTGCTTAGTATATTGGTCCAAGGTATATTGGGTCCTTAGTATAGATTTCATGTTATGTACTGTACATTTAGTAAACTGCTTCTTCGAGTTTGAGCCACGATATTCCTTTTATAATTTCAAATAGAGTATCTTTTAATTTAGAGATTACTCTGGCATATAATTAAAAACTTTAACTAAATAGGTTTCAAGATAAAAAGATATGTCAATGGTTCGTGTAATGCAGTTAAACGATAAATTTAGCTTTGAAATAAAAAAATTAGAGAAAAAATTTAGAGATATTTGTTAAAATAAGAATATATTTAGATTTCTGTATTCACACGCATTTTTGCATTACACAAACTGCAAATAGGAGCTCAGAGAAAACTTTTTTATAAATTAAAAAAATTAGATTAAGAGAAAAGAAAACCATTTTCACAAACTTTATATGTTATGTAAAGTAAACTTTCAAAAGTGTTTGCAAAAGATAATAAGAAAGTTCCCAAATAAAGGAAGTTATGCATATAAAACTAAATTTAATTACAGTAGAGCGTCGATTATCCGAAAGTCAATTATCCGAAAGAATTCGTCGGCAAATTTAAATTTTCGCCAGTGCTGGGGCGCTGCAATCTTTGGCTATGTCTTGGGCTACTCAAATATTTTACGTTTTTGATACTAAATTAACTTCTGAAGTATAATTTTTTATTGTTTTTATATTTTTCAATATATTTATTTTGTTTGTACAAAATAAAGAAATAATTTTTAACGATATAATAGTCACGATTATTATTTTAAAAAGTTTACGTTAGGCTTAACATTGACGAAAATTCAATGCGAAGCGACAAGCAACGGAGAAAAATTTCAATATGGGATAGGTTAATATATTTGTTCGTACATAATCGGTTATCCAAACAACCCCAGTCCCCAATTGATTCGGATAATCGACGCTCTACTGTATTTTAATAGAGAATTAAATAAGCATATTTATAAAAATTTATTAAACAGTAGACAATACCAACAAATAGAAATATCAAGTTCAACCTTATTTATTGTTTATTTTATAACAAAACGATTAAGCAACCTAATTATTCATTAGAATATGCAATTTGAACTATGTTACATTACTCTCAATTATAATGAAATACTAATTTAAATGACTGAAAGTTTTAATTTCAATTACTGTATTTTTTTAATTTTTTTATTTTATAGTATGTTTTCAGTCAACAAATCTGACGTGACTGGTTACGAATCTTTGCAAAAAATTTTGAATTGTAGAATTTCGTAAAATGATAATTATATAAAAATAAATTTGAAAACAAAGTCTCCAGGAGACAGCTAAAAATATATATTTACCAGTGCCTATTCTCCGGTAGATATAAAACTCAAGCATCCCAAGTGGTAAGAATTTCCATTCTTACCACTTGAAAAAAGACATCTGCAATATCATCACTTCCGATTTTAAAATTTGTATTTTTAATTGGGTATTTTTTTGTGTTTTTAAAAGGACTTCTTAATTTTGACAGCCAAGTAGCCTACAAGGAGAGGTCGGTTGTCAAAAAAGTTTGTATTTTGGAATACAAAGTGAATAAATGGTGGTCTTCTTTTTGGACAGACTTTGCCTTCAAATTTATTATAACATAAAATATTTAAAAGAAATCTCTATCAGTAACCTGATACTGTATTTTTCAATTCCACTAAAACTGTTACTCTAGAAAATGCAACATGTTCAAAGTAAAAAATAGTGCAGCAAATCGCATTATTTGTATCAAAATACAAAACTACAAAAGCAATAATAATTATAAAATATGCACTAAATTTCAGTTGAATTTTTCTTATTGAACGTATTCAAGCAATCTTACATGACTGTTTTTCATGCTAAAGGAAAACATCAAGTAAAAGAAAAAATAATTTTTTGTAGTTTTCTAAGCAAGTAATTATTATTTATTAAAACATTTATTATTATATTACAAATCTCATACAGCAAAAATCTTCACAATAATAATTAAATTATTATTATTTATTATTTATTAAATATAAAAAAAATGTTTTTGAATAAGAATTGATTAGTGAATATTTCTTATGATAATATTATGTGGTTCCTGTAATAAATATTTTTTAAATCTGAAAAAACAATGTTTAATATTCTAAAAACATTTGTTTAAAAAAGCTTCTAAAATGTAAGCGGATCATGCTTTTTCTTAAAACTCTTCTTTTTCTTTGCACACTTTTACACAACGAGTTAGAATATTCTACCTCATTGGCTTTACATAACACAAATGGCACGCCCCTTGACTAAAAGGAAAATGGCGGACGTGTATTCAATTTTCTTTAAACATGGCGTCGCTACAGTTATTTTATGTAGTATATTCTAGCTCGTTGAAGCTTTCTAACCAGTTTATCTAGTAACCATGATATAAACAAAGAGTCCAAAAGATTGCATCACATCTATAGGCAAACTTGTTTATTACCTCTACTTTTAAGGGCGAGGACAATAGACATTCAGAGATCAGATAATTCATTGACTCTGGTACAAATAACACAAATTAGTTTATTTAGGGCTGTCAGATGTTCTGTTTCCGGAATTGTCCCGATTTTTTTTTTCTACTGCCATCTAGCAACAGAGGACTTTATTATAAAAACTGTTCTACAGTAAAGTATCTTTTTCGTTTTCAACATTTTAAATATATTTATGTTCTTGGCAGAGCAAATTAAACATATATTGCATGACCTAGAATTGAATCCCAGTATCTTTCGGGAAGAACTCATTTTGTTTCGGATTTTATCTCCAAGTACCAGGCAACCTTTGATTCAACATTTTAAAAATAAATTCATTTTTTATTAATAAGACAATTTATTATTATTTTAAAAGCTTTTTATAAAGCTTATTCCAAGCATTTATAAAAAGCTTTTAGAGTAAAATTGTGTAAAATATATTTGTTTTACAGAATGTTTAGAAAAGTTTAAGTGACAGGAATTTTCTGTCAGTGGATTATGTTATACCTCTAATAATAGGGATCCGGGTTGGAATCCTTCCCAGACATTCCGACAATTAGGAGAACCTTGAACATTTTTGTAATTAACACTTTTTGTCGCATCTATCAAGAAAAATTCAAAGCATCTGGTAGCATTATCACAGGTATTTTGTTAATCAAAGTGACCAGTAAAAATACGTAGCCTAGACACCATCATAGTCAAAACATTTTTGTTGTCTGTTAGTAAAATTCTGATATCTACCTTATATATTTATGTTTCTTGAGAACAACGGGTATCGTCAGAAAGGGAAAAACGGTGGTATTAGTTCACGGATTAGATGAAGTAAGATATAATAGTATTATCAAGTTTCCAACATTAATTAGAGTAGAGTTGCCATACGTTGAAAACCAGAAATCGGGACATTGTGAGGTAGTATTCTGATAAAAATTGAAGAATGCCCAGCATTTGATAGGTAGTGGCTATTCTGGAAAATAAGTGAATAATTCTAATTAAATTAATTTTATTAAAGTATCAATTATTGAACATTTTTATTACTTGTTATTATTATACATAATTCAATTGAGTTTTTATCAGAAAACCCTGGCTATCCCATTGCGGAGACCTGGCCATATCGATAATGGACATGATTAAATATAAAGGTCCAGAGTGAAAAGAGCAAAACAAAAGGCAACAAAAAAGGTTAGTCTATGGCCAGATGTAACCATTGATTGATCCACTGTTAATTAATGATTGTACAAAACCATCCATACTTATGAAGCTATCGCACAGCACTACACAGGGCCACGAAACACGGAACACGTCAAAGATTACTAAAGGCATGTAAGACTGTGAGGACAGTCGACGGAGAAATGCACGCCGAGATCTATCGTCTACAATTCTTATTTAACATTTAAAAAAATACAAATAGGTATTTTTTGTGGAAATGAACAAATCAGAATATTTCGGAAAAAAATTTTCCAATCGGAACGGTCTTCCAAATCTAGAAAATCCCGAAAATTCGGGACGTATGGCAACACGAAATAGAAGGAAACAAATTTGCTTTTCTTCGCAAGTGAACGCTTTTGTACCTTGAAACACACAAGCATCCTGTACTGTACATTGAAACATTGCTCGTATTCAGTGTCTTAAAATATTACGTTCCATTATTTTTCAGAAGAAAATATCAAACAGTAAATCTGGTATGAAGATGCCAACAATGAATGCAGAAGCTTTGAAAAAAGGCTACTAAAGCTGTTACAGGCATGATAATGTTATTGCAAATCCAGACAAATGGAATTATATTTGGAATTAATTAATGCATTATGCTATACTATTTTTATTGTATTGATATAAGCTATAGTGTTTCAAAATACATGACCATGTTGTACCTAGAAACAATTTTTATTAAAACAAGGACAAAAATTTTCCCCAAAGATAGATTCAAGAATACTAAATCTATTAAGTGCATTATGTAAGGATGGGAGGGAGCTCTCTTTCATTTTAGCAGAAACAATTATAGAAAAGTATTGTTAGTGGTTTGTTAAAAAATGAAAATCAGAAAATGTTTCAAGGCACAACTTCTCATATATTTTATTTAAGAACTAAAAATTGAGGACCAATTTTTGTTTAACTTAGTGTACTGTATTTTCAAAATAAAAAAATTAGAATAGATCGATGAAGTGAAACTATGGGAGTTAATATTATTAATTAATGAAATAAATTAATTTGCATCTTTGCGGGACGGAAAGAAAACAATTATATCCTCTTCAGATCAATGATTCTAATTGTTTATGTTTATAATAAACACTTTCAAATTCAAACTTTCTTTCCTTCTATCAATATTTGTACTATAAATTATTCAAATATTTTAGTTTAAAATAAGCAGAATAATTTATTTGTTAAATAATATTTACAGAAGTTAAACAAATATATGAAGAAATACATATTTATGTATACGCAGAAACATAAATATATATTTTTATGACATCCCTACTATTGATATATAATTGACTTTTCATTCCTTAAATTTACATTATCAAACATTTAAAATTTTATTTTCTTACTAAAAATTTAAATATGAATACATTTTAAAAATTGTATATTTTATAATCTTAAAAAATATAATAGTTAATTACAAAATAAATTTTAATGAAATGTTGTAATCACATAAAATACTTTTTCTTCATTGTATCTATCATATAAAAAATTGCAAAATAAATATTTTAATTACATACTTTATATAAATAAAAATATATACTTGTATATATTAGACAGACCAAAATAAATACTCCTAAATGAAACTTGCCACAGTTAAATATATTGAAGTTTTTAAACTTGGATACATTAACTACCTTTTTTTTTAATTCCTCGAAGCTGAAACAATCAGCCTTGCGACAGTAAAAGTTACTAATAACAGCAAGAGGGTGAAATTTCTTCACACGTGCTATTTTAGTAGAAAAAAAAAATTAAATAAACAGACAATCTCTAACGTAGCTAAACTATTCATATCTGTATATTTCAGTATATTAGAATTAAAGTTTTAAATATTTTTATTCATTCATAATAACACATAAAATAATATACATAATAATTAATTTCTTAAATATGAAGTATGCTGTTCTACAATATATTTTTTAAATAGAAAATGTTAGTGTTTCATATACTTTAAAGATATATTTGTCTTTTTTATATTAAATTATTAAGTTTTTAACGAAGAAAAGGTAATAGTTTCTCTTAAAAATACTAAATATCCTATTATGGTGGATATCACTTTACTTGCTTTAATTTTTATATTTAAAAATTAGAAAATAAACAAAGATCATTTTAATTTATTACATAATTCTGTAATCCATATAAAATTAAGAAATTTTATATTACAATTGAAATTTAAAAATCAATAATACGTTTATATTTTTGAAATAAATAATTTATATTATTTTATGTTATCGTACAAATAAATACTGAATATATTAAATTTAATTTTAACATTTTTTTTAATAATATTTAAATTAATGCAAATTTCAAAGCACTATTTTTGTACATTTATTCGAATTCGAGTTATAAAAATATATTTTATTCTAAATAAAAGACACAGAAATATATTTTTATTTTGAGGCAAATAATTTTTTTGAGGCAGTTTAAATTATTGAAAGAGTATTACCAGACACAGCATGTCAAAGTTTTAGAATAAACATAGGTTAAATGCAATATTCTATTTTTAAATAACCAAAAAAAAACTTGTTTAGGTGATTTAATCGGGTATATTAAAAGGTAAATAAGTCGACTGTAACTAAATCTTTAAAAATGCCGTTTTTTAAATGAAAGTAGACTATCACAAACTGAAATGTTCAAATTAACAATTTTACACTCTGTTAAATCTTCAGAGTGCTCTACCTACACCCAAAACCTATTTAATATTTTGACTCAATATTTCCAAATTTATTTAGTTAATTTCTTTTCTTTGTGAAATATTTATTTTATTGTTTTTAGTGTATTGTATGTATGCTAAATACTTTTAATAGGCCTAATTATTTTTTAATTATTCAATTTTATAATATGCTATGAGCACATATTCATGCTATTTGATGAAATATGCCTCTTTAAGAGATAATTATATTAAATAAATTCATGTTTTAACATAAATTTATTATATATTAAAAATTCTCGGTTTATTTCAAGAAAAAATTATTGGGCTAAAATTTGAAAAAAAAATTGTAGAACTATAAATTTCCACTGCCTTTTCTTAATCCCGAGAACAGAGTTAAATAAATGACAGATTAGACCAAATATGAAAACCTTAGGAGCAGGAGGCCCAGATTAACTATATGGGAATTGCTGATGAATACCAAAAGTCATGTTGTTTTAATTCAAAAATTCCCCTGAAAGAAGTTATAAAAATTACCGGCACGACTTCATTGCTAAAAGAAAATGTAATGTTCAGGAGCAATACGCTGCTAGTTTGAGGGTGGAAAGAATATATTATAAATTAAATAAATTAAAAATACGATTAAAAATTGCAGCCCGATATTGTGACAATGTCACAATAAAATAATTGCTCGTTTTTTACTATGAGATTAAATGAAAAATTTTCAATATTTTTCTTTAATATTAATAAAATATATATCTAACTTATTTAAAAATTCAGCAAATTTATAATATCGTTTAAATATACTAGTTTACTTGAATTATATTATTTATATATTTATTTATTCTAAATTATAAGAAAATATTTTAAAATTAATCACATATTAATTGCTTATATATAATTCAATTTAATAATAATACTTTAATTGTCGTTATTTTATGATATTAGATTTAAATTTCATGAACTACTATAAATAATATTCCTTAAATCTTTCTTATTATTCATCAGAAAAAACGTAATGAATTTTATTTTATTTGTGATTTTTATAATGATATATTAAACATTTATACATCATATTTTTCTTAATTTCTTAGATAAATATTTTATATAAATTATTTATTATTTCGATTAATGAATCGGTTATTTAAAGCATGATAAATAAAAATGTAAAATGTAAATAAACAAATTGTTTTTATTTGTTAGGGGTTATTGTTTATTTTGACGTAAAATAACGTCTATTTACTGTGTTTTTATGCCCGTATGATAAACTTAGCCTACAAAGGAATGTATTAATCTTTAATTATTATTGCTGAACTAATGAATAAGATAATTGCATTCATAATAAAATGATACTATTCTATAAATTTAATAACAATTGCTATTTATATAAATTTATATACAAAGTTCAATTTTAATAAATGCGTATCTTATACTTTATGCATATATTTTGATTCTTTTATGAACCATCAAACTAATCAGAGTTGTCCTTTGATCTTCATATATCTTAATTATTAAATTCCGCTCTCGCATATTGGGATGGTCGAAATTTCTTAGTAGTGAATGTCTTAATTGACTTATTGATTAGAAATTAATGAAATTTCATTGCTAATTTATACTTTTGCATTTCAAAGAGAGAAATATAATACCTTAAAAATGACAAATACATGCGAAGATCTTTCCATTATACAGTATTTACATTCATTTAAAAAATTGTAAATACGCAATAATGACTAAATTCATATTTATCAATTATTATATTTANGCTTAACATGCCGATCTTGCCCCGATCTCCCCTAATTAAGCCTGTATAAGCCTGCCTTCTTGGTCATCCAGTCTTCGATAAAATATTTTATATCTATTAAATAGATGTTATTATTATCGGTATACGAGATATACTGTATTGCATAATTATTATTAATATCTATATTTACACATAGACTAATAGATAGATTTTTAATTTATTTATTGAGGCTTTATAAATTTTATTTAAACAGTATAGGCCTATTTTAAATAGTTTTTTTTGTCGTTTAGATAATATAAAACGCTTTATATATTAAATAAAAAAAATTCATAATTTAATAGGTAAAAATATTGAAAATATTTATGTTTACTACTTTTAGTACAATCGAATTTACTATTTTAATTAATTAATTAATATATATTTATTCGATTCGTAGCTTGTTAAGAGCTCTTAATATATCAGAAATTCATCCAAATATATCACAATTTTAATAGGGATATTAAACGAATATCTATAAGTTGATGTGATAGACCTATAGGCCTACATTCTATTGAATTATTTTTCAAATGTTAGTTTTTATATGTTAAGAAAAATAGAAAAATGTTAATAGTATAGAGAGATTTTTTTTTCTTTTTTTAAGAGAACAATAAATTCTGTACAAGAATGCTTTTTGTGTCGGTGCTTCTAAACCCGAACGCCCTTCGTTTCAGTTTTAACCGTGAACTAAATAGAGAAGGACAACGTCAATGCGCCAAAAAATGTTTCGTGTTTAAACGTTTTATTCCAGACTACTTTTAAAATTTTGAGACATAATATTAATTAGTTGATTCTGAGAGTAAATAATGATGTAAATTATTATGTATTTCCAGAATAAACTTTTAAAAATCTGTCTGTATTAATTGAGTTACATACTTAATTATTTACATACTTAATGGAGTTACATAATATAAATTTAGTCTAATTATTAAATATTATCCAAAACAGATGCAAAACTCTTCTAATTCAGTACGTTAAAATTGAATGTAACGTATGAATTAATGATTATATAGTAAAGTAAATTATAGTTTAGATAAGTTATGATATATACAGAATGTAAATAATTTATAAAAGCGATTTAAAAAATTATTGTTGTAAATTACATTACGTTAATGCTTATCTTAATGCAATTTTATCTAAAAATCTGTGTAAATTATTCAAAATATAATAAAATAATTTTAAAAATTATATATTTTATCATGTTCATTTACGGCGTAACCAACCGAAAAATTGGTGTTACCGGCATTACCGGTGTTATTGTTGAATAAACATAATACAGGTGATGAGAGTCACGTGAGTAAGTATACATAGCTCGACGAAACTAGACTCAAGCACAGTAGCAGATGTACAAACACGACGATATACAGAACGACTGAAGCACGTGTTCATGATGTTGAGTTATTTGATTGTTTGTTTCTTAAATATGCAGGTATTAGTCGAACCTCGTCAGGGTAAAAGACAGGTGCTGTTGTTATCATTTGATGGATTTCGTTGGGACTATGCTGGAAAATATCACACACCCAATTTAGACTGGATTGCAAGGACGGGAGTACAAGCTAGAAGGGGTATCCGTACAGCTTTCGTAACAAAAACTTTCCCCGACCATTACACTATTGCTACAGGTAAGTTAAATTCGTGCAATTTTAACATGAAAATATATATATACATTCGAGTCAGCGTTGTGAACTTTACGTAAGCTTATCTAATTAAATGATAAATACTTGTACAGGATGCTATTACTTTTAATATATAAAAGGAAGTAATTATATCTATTAAATCTGATTCGTGTTTTAATTATTTGAATTTTAATCTTTAAGTTATCATTTATTTATTTATTTTAAGTAAAAGTTGATTATAAAAATAAAACTAATTATTAAAAATAATTAAAATATATCAATTTATTAATTTTCAAATATAAATCAGTGTAAAAATAAAGTAAATAAAGATTTTATATAGTCTATATATATAGTGTATATAAATTTTAAATTTTAAACATTTAATAAAAAAAGTACAATCTAATGATTTCTTATATCAGCATTAGATTTACAGCTTATATAACTGTTATATACATAAAGTTCATTCGAATTTGATCCGTGATAACCTCTTTAAAATAGTTTACTTTATGTCAATTTTCTAATCTTAAACTTTATACTTTTAAAAATTATGAATTGTCTATATTTTAATATAAAAGTAATTATTAAATTGAACTAAACAAATAATTTACACGTATTTAATAATGATAATAAAAAAAACTACTACGACCAATTCATGTCACTAGACAAGTAAATTTATTCTTGGTTGATTATCTATTACTCCGATGCACTGATGCAATGATGAACTCTCTAAAACAAAATAAACTTTTAATCTTTGTGTAAGAATTTTTTTTTACATTTGCGTATTTATGTTTTTAGTTGCAAAAAGTAAAACACGCATCACTGAAAATCTTATAAATTCAGGATCTAGAGACCTTGATTATATTGTTTGAAATATTCAATATAATTTAAAAAAAAAAAAAAATTATTATGTTTAAACTAAAAAGATTTCTTCGTAAAATTTTAAAAGATTGTACATCTTTTGTTAACACAACTTTTTATAAATTAAATTTTTAAGGTTAGAAGGGCGTTTCTATCTAACAGGTTTAATTTTAATTGTAGCGTTAACGTTTCGATGAGTTTTCCTATTTCAAGTATTTACAGCAAATTACTAATATTAAAATATATATATATATATATAGTAATACATAATTGAATATTTTCTATATTATTTCTAAAATCTAAAATAATTTATATTGCTTTTTATAAGGAAGAGTAAAGTAAAACCAATCTTGCGTACAGATGTTGCAAGGTCAGTCAGTATTATTCATAAGGAAACTTTTGTATAAATGACGATGTTATCTTAAGAGATAAAATTACAAAAGTATGATATTTTAATTGATAAAGAAGTAAAATCTGAATATAATCATTCATTTGCAAAAAGTACATAAATTAATGCAATTTAAACGAATATGTTATTAAAGCTAACATGTCATTTTTCTAAACACAAAACAGTCGCGAAATAAATGGTAATTCTATTTAACATACTTATATTTTTTCTTTTAAAATAAAAATTTAAAAATATTAATTGTAAGGATAATTTATAAAATGAAGTACTGTATTCAATTTATATGATAGAAGTTACTTTAATATAGATAGAAGACAATAGATGTAAAAGTAATTGAGCAGATCATAATAAAAGCTTAGAAATTTTAACAATATAAAAAAGTAAATCATTATTTTGTTATTTATACTTATTATTTTAAATTATTAAATATTAATTTTTATTTAATTAAATTTGATTTCAAAATAATTATATTTTTTAAACCATATTGTTTTTTTATGAAAACATATTAAAACATTCGTGTCAATACGTAATAAATATTTACAAATTAATATTTAATTCTTACGATATGAATTTAAATTAATTTAGTAATATAATAGCAACTATACTTAATCAAATTAATATAATTAGAATAGTTTCTCATATGTAATGAATAGCAAACTCTATTCTAATTATAAAGTACTTTACTAAATGATAATTATATAAAGAAATTCATAGCAATTAATTAAAACTGTTTTATTCATAATTTACTATTTTAAAAATGAAAATTAAGTAATATATATTAAATTTTAATTTTTAAACAAATAAAGTATAGTGTAATTTATATTTTTACATTCGACTTTTATATTTCTTTTAAGTACTTTAATTTATTATAATTTAAGAGCAGTTATAAAAAGTAATTTAATCTCTAGATTTTCAGGAAAAAATGATATAAGTAAAACAAGAAATAAAAATCCAGAAACCAGTTGAGTAACTCTCCCCGAAGAGTTACGAATTGAATGAGATGCCATCTGTTATGAGATTTTATTTAAAAAGTTTTTTTATATTATTAATTATTATAAAATGACAAAAAGCTTAATTTTCAGGGTAGCGATGAGTTTCATTAAAAAAATTGTAAATGATAATGAATAATATCTTCATTAAGTCCGTCTTCCACTCGAAATATGATATAACCGCCTCTATTTCCCTTTACCTTTAACGATCAAAATTTAATAGCATAAATTCCCTAATATACAGACCTTTATACAAAATTTCAGAAAATTTTAACAAAAAGAACAGGAGTTATTAAGCATCAAAGTGGATGAACAAAATCGTGCCCCAACACACACTAACATTCATACAAACAAGAAATAAAACCTAATTTTTGCATTTCTTGACGTTTTAAGTCCAAAAATGGGGGAGTCATTTTTTGATCTATCGCCATACTTTCCCTCTGTTATAAATAACAGCCGGGAAAGTAAAAATTCTAAGCTAAAACTAAAACAATTTCTAAAAATACAGTGGTACCTCAGGTTACGAACGCCCCAGCATACGAAATTTTCAGGATACGACACGACGATATACCGAACGACTGAAGCACGTGTTCATGATGTTGAGTTATTTGATTGTTTGTTTCTTAAATATGCAGGTATTAGTCGAACCTCGTCAGGGTAAAAGACAGGTGCTGTTGTTATCATTTGATGGATTTCGTTGGGACTATGCTGGAAAATATCACACACCCAATTTAGACTGGATTGCAAGGACGGGAGTACAAGCTAGAAGGGGTATCCGTACAGCTTTCGTAACAAAAACTTTCCCCGACCATTACACTATTGCTACAGGTAAGTTAAATTCGTGCAATTTTAACATGAAAATATATATATACATTCGAGTCAGCGTTGTGANTTTTTTTAATGTATTACTTGGCTTTAATTTGAGTATGTTTTTCGCGTTGGAACGAATTATTTGGTTTTACATGTAATCGTATGGGAAAAGATGATCCACCTTACGACATTTTCATGATACGATCTCAGTTTCGGAACGGATTAATTTCGTATCCTGAGGTACCACTGTATAATTTCTCAAGGAGAATGCTTTGTTTAATTATTTTAATAAGTGTAATAATTCTCAGCACTGAGACATACCTCCATACTTTTATTATGTTAAATGAATTTACGCACTTAAATACCAAAAAAGTGCTAAATTTGGCAATTTTATTCTGTTCTGTATAATACCCTACTGATCAAAGTTAATTAAAATTTAATTTGCTGCATTATTATCGCTGTAGAGAAAGGAAAATCTTATGTATTTTACGAGTACAGAAAAATATGTATCGCTAAACACAGATTTATTTCAGTAGAAGATATGATTCAATCGGGAGTTTTATGTTAAGATAACACAATATAAAACGAAAAATATTAAAAGCATAACTAAACTTGAAATAGATTTAATAAAATCTAACAATTAAAAATAAATAAATATAATATAATAATAGTTTACTTCAAATTTTTTTCGTTAATTTAAAAATATATAAAATTTAAAAATCAATTAATTACTTGTTAATTTAATTAAAGAAAAATAAAAGTAAAATAATTTTTTAATCGAATTGTTTATTTGATTTGTTTCAAATAAGCTATGAATGATTATCAAGAACAAAATAAAAAATTTATAAGTTCAAAAACTTATAAATAAAAATGGTAGTTTAGTGTATTTTCTAAAATCTGTATTAAGAATATTTATAACTTTTTTACTTAGTTATTAAAATAAAAATGTAAATTTATGCATTAAAAACGAAATTTTGAATTATTTGTTTAACTTACTATTCTGACATTATTTACATGTTCAAACTGTAGTTTTATTTACAGAGCTATTCTAAACGTGTAAACTTTTCATAAAGTAATAAAAATTGTTTACAAGTTCTACATTTTCTTGTACATAAATCAGAATTATAAGTAAAAAAAAAAATATATAGGTTAAAATATCTTACCAAATCTGTTATATTTTTGTTTTAGTTTCTGTTAACTTTAAAAAATATGCTTGTTTATTATTAACATATTTTAGAATCATTGGTTATTCAGTGGCTAGTTTCGAGTTATTAACATTCGCGTCGTGGAGTTTTATATTGGTACCTTGGAAAAAAGGGTTATATTCATTGTTAACAGGCAGAATTGATGCTATTATCGAGTGTTGCCAACAACGAGCGAAAACTTATTCAATCCCAGTGTTAAGTTATAGCGGTAAAAATTAGATTTGTATTTCCCCCCTTTCCGAATGTTGAGTTATTGAAAGTCCAGTTTCTGGGACTCTACTATAAAATGAAGAGTAAATCAATCAACTGTTAAAAACAAGATTTGATAAAATAGGTATTTATAAAATATAATTACCAGATAAATCAATTAAAAACAAATATTAAATACAGTATAATTTATTAAATATATATATATATTATTCGTCTCGATATAGACAAAGCGTTCTTTTCTATCCAGGCTCCCATTATGTCTGCGCGCTCTTGGATATTAAGAACGTAACACGTAAAAATGTTGTAAACTAATTAATTCCTTTATTTATTAAGAAATTAGTTAATATGTAGACTTCTTTTTCCCACTATACGCCTACTTATAAATATTATATAGGCCTATATATTTATAAATGTAAGGTTTTAACAATTTCATTTGTTCTATGTAATATTGCAAGCTTTATTTCAGTCATCTACGTTATATTCTACAGTATATAACTTAACATTATATATATTATACAACATTATAAAGCATTATATAAAATATAATCTTTTAACATAGAGATTAACAAGATGAGTTCAAAATGGTGATAATAAATGAGAAAATTCTAGACCACTTATATGCAAGAAAATATTTAGACACTATAATCAAAATCTTACATTAATACAAGTTGTTTGCCACTAGATATTCGGAAATACAGTATGTGATCATCTTCGATGTATTGGTGACATTGTATTCTCCTGTGTATCGTTTTAGTCTTCGTATTTATTGATGTTCGTCTTGTACACATAAACTATTAGAGTTTATGTGTACATGGGAGCTCTGGGAGTTTCCATATCATGTTTTTCCATTTCTGTTCGTTTCTTGCTTATCGAAAGTGTGAATACTTCATGTTATCAACATCCAATAAGAAAAAAAACTTTGATATTTGTCCATATATTGGCCTATTGAGGGCCGTCGAGAGCTTGTATAGTACCCGGATAGAGCAGGCCCTTTTGCCATGTTTTTTTTTGAATTGCTAAGAAATAAGAATGCTATGTAAGCTGCTAATGAAAACTTTCGTAAACACACTTCAGTTCCTCTTAATAAACTTACACAACTTTTTTGCTCAGCTACCAGAATATGTCATCGGATTTGATGTTTACGCTAAATAATTACGGTTATTAGACTTCCTGTTTATTGAATATTGAAAGAAAGCCTGGAAATTTTCTCCTAAAGATGTTAAACAAGATTAATATTAATATAATGCAATGAGACGTCTATTTATAAAACTAAATTTATATATACGCACTAATTGAGGCATGAAATTCGGAAATTGAGAAAAATAGAGTTGGTAAAAAAGAAACTGCATTATTTTAAAGATAATTAATTATACAGATAATTTTAACCAATAAAACCTGCATTAAAATGAATCATAAGATTCATTTTGCATTGAAATGAATCATAAGATTCATTTCAATGCAAGTTTTGTTCAAATTTTAATATTCAAAATAATTACTGTATCATTTATTATATTTCCATAAATGTCATTAAATGAACAAGAGATTGAATATATTGAATATATATTGAATATATTTTCTTTAAGAAATATTAAAATATGCCACCGAATGTATTGAATTGTTGCTAATACAAATTCCTCTTTTCTGTGGTGAAAATGGATATCTCGTAGAATTGTAAATTTGTTACAATAAAAAAATATATTTTTACTTCAGTTTGTTATTATATTTTGTTATATTAATCGAAATAAATGGAAGAACTCTGTTTAAAAGCAGAAGATTAAGTATTAAGATTTAAAATGTATCGCATTTAAGCTGTCATTTTAATGCGAATCATGTAGGCTTTTTGTATTTTTAATAAGAAAGCCATTTTCATCTGGCAAAACAGGATACAGTTTAATCGGGTAAGAAAAAAAATGGCACCCAATCTTGACGGTATAATGAATGCGCTTAAATAGGCAAAACGCACACGAAAAAGCTAATTTTAATAGGTGATGACACGATAAAAAGAAGGAAAAATTATCGAAAAAAATTTTTTGAAAAAACAGCAAACAGATAGGATGATGATAATTTTTAAAAACACTCGAGAAAAATAATAATAATGTAGCTTGCATTTTTTATAATGTGTTATTCTTAAATTCGAAATACAAGATAAAAATTTAATGGACATTCAGAAGAATATTAAACGAAACGAAGACTAACTTAGTTATATGACAAATAAGGAAAAATAGATAGCCTATAATTCGTTGGTAAAATAATATTTTACCAACGAATTATAATAATATTATAAAATAATATTTTAAACAAACGTTGAGAACAATTTATATAATTTATAATGCTATACATATTAAAATAACGAGAATCAAATCTACACAAATATAATATCTAGTTATTTTATGATTACTTTATTCTTGAATTTTTTAAATATTCTGCATTTAAATTATTTAGTCTTTAATGCTATATTTTTCAGTATAAAGATTTAACAACATTTTTTTAAATTCATAATGGTCTTAAGTTGTATTTTGAATATTATTTAGTAAGTTTAAAGCACAGTGAAAATTGATATTAATTCATTCATTCCTATTTTATATTTATAAAAATCGACTGTATATTATTGTCGTATTGTCACAATGTCGGGCTGCAATTTTTAATCATATTTTAATTTAAAAAATTACCTGGCTTCCGGTCCAGACCCGAAGTTCTTATATAGTTAATCAGGGCCTAAGCTTTCCATATCTGGTCTCGATTTTCATCTACCTAACTCCATTCTGTAGATTAACGAAGGATAGACGGACAAACAACAGTGGGAATATATAAGTCTGCAATTAGGTCTTAATTGTTTATAAAAGTTTTTAAAACTTTTTAAACTTCGGTAATGTACTGTACACTTTTGTTACTTTATGAATTGATCAATTACTAAAACATATAATTACTTTAATTGTAATTAATGATAAACAAATACACATTAGTAATTCTATATCCCCTTATTCGTTCATTATTACTATATTAGAGTGATATATAATGTAGAAATTAATATCACATAGATGATAGCTATTATAGATGTTAAATATTATTATTATCATCATTCTTAAGCACATTTGAATTTTCATACAGGCGTTCTTTAACAAAACAAAAACATCATATCATTTCATCATCATAATTCATACAAAAATTTAGAAGAAAAACTCACATATTTAAATTGCATGTATGTTTACACAAGTAAGTTCTACATGTCTTTTATTCTTAGTAACCGAAAAGAAATACAATGAAACTCGTTACATCAAATTTTATAGAGTAAGAAAGTCCCTACGAGCTAAAGAGTTTTAAGTTAACGAGTTTAATAACCGATTTTCTTAAATTTTTCTATAGTCATAAGTTTCTCGTTCTCAAGCCGTTTCTCAACAAGTAGTTTATAAATTGTATACACATTTTTTAGCGCTTTTGAGTGTGTTATCGAGGCGTTCCCTTGTGCTCCAGTTAGAACACGGCGCCGGTAACTTACTAGATCAGCAAAAGGATGTCGAAGGTTATAATGTGGTGTTATGTTCGAGATGAAGCCATAGTTTAGTCATCTGTATTCACACGTAATATAAGAGAAAGTGAAGATTTCGAACCTATCCAAGAGCGAGGATACACGAAAAATAGCTTGGAGTTAAAAGTACCGGCAATTTCGACTTAACGGTACATCATTATTTGGAAAACCCTATATATTGAGCCTGTAACCTGTAGACAGCTTCGAGTTAACGAGGTTTTACTGTATATGATGATATCGTTTCTACTTTTATAAAATTCTATATTCAATTTTTGTAAATTTAAACGGAATTTTTATGCAAATTTTGGGGTTTTTCTTCTTCTGTTAAAGAATGCCTGTAAGAAAATTCAAATGTGCTTATGTATTTATTCAAGATAATTTTTAATATAGTAAAAATATTTTATTAAATTAAGATAGCTACTTTGACTATTTAATTTAATAATAGTGTCCAAATCAAATTTTCACAGATCATTTTGAAATTTAAGTCATGTTTATTGTTTTTAGTGAGTTTTCTATGAACTAGAATTGAAAATTTTATGTTTATATAAAATATATCCACCAGCATGCTATAGCATCATAAATGAGAGAAACCCAATAAATGTTAAAAAAATAATTAAATTAAATATAATAGTTCAAAACATATAAAACATGCAATAAATAAAAGATAATGTAAATAGATGATTGAAATGAATTTGCGTTTCTCTTGTAATATCTCGTAGATTAATTTGAAAAATCATATTAAGAATGTATGCACAGCACATGTACATATAATTTTTCTTATTATTATTTTATTTTAATGCTGATAGACTTTAGAAAACAGTTAATTATTTAGGTTTATCTTGTTAAAGCTAAATAATAATCTGTTCCACATATATACTAAACTGAAGGACTAAAATACAATTCAAACTGTATCAGTTTAGTCCTTCTTGAGGTTAAGTTCTTCTATAGTTTATTGTAACAACTTGTGTACATCTGTCAGAAAAAAAAAAAAAAAAAAACTGTCGTTTCATCTACAAAAATATAGAAATTTTATAAATAAGATAAATTAAATTTTCATAGTAATTAGAATTTTGCTTTTTTCCTAATTTTAAGGCATTTAAAATGAATTTTGAATAATAGAAATTGCATTATCGTTAATAAATATGATTTCTATATGATATAAATTATATCATATAGAAAACGAAATATTGATATAATTTAAATAATTTATTTACATATTCATGCTAAGCATAGTATTTTAATTGTGTTAATTGTTAAATATATAAATAAACTTAAAACATTTAATATTATTTATTTTATATATTTTAGAATAAATAGAATGAAAAATTATTAATTATTTAATTAAAATAAAATGTTATATTTGTTTCATTGTTTCTAAATATCTAATAAATTCAACATCAATTTTAATTTTCTATTTCTTATTTAAGTTAAGTTACGAAAAATAATGAAGTCCATCCACATTCTTCATAACGTTTCACGCTACAAATCCCAAAGAAATTATATATTATCAGAAGAAAACAACTTGATACTTGTAAAAATTTCTTCGATAGTTTTCCTTCTTTTGATGATAATGTTTACAGTTCATTACTTCCTTTTTCTATTAAAATATATTCTAGTTTTAGTTTAGTTTTCATAATGAAAGGTTTAAATTAATATAATGTTTTTCTGGAATTTTAAAGCAAATTACAATAAATTTTATTTGCTATTTTAATACACGCCATTCAAAATATTAAAATATATTTAGTCTATAAAGTATTTAAAGTATAATATGTCTTTAAATAATTAAATTATAAATAGAAACGAGGAGTTTTCTACATTACTTAATTGCATTTTCGTCTAATTAGTAAAATACATGCTATTCAAAATATATTTTATGAGTTTTTATGAAAATTCAATTTCCTTGATGCAGTAATTTATATTTTCGCATCAGATAAATTGAGAGCTAATAACAATATCTAATAAAATAATTCTAATGATTTTACGGCAATATCTTCAAAATACGTGAATGAAGTTCTCGATTAAATTTTGCTTTCGGGTCTTAATTATTTTATGTAAGAATTATTTATTTTCTTACCGGAAACCTCAATAATAGATTAAAAATAATAAAATAGATATAATGTTTTTTGTGTTGTTATGTAAATATATTATTAGGCTTGTCTTCTAAGTCAAACAATATCAAAATTTCTAATCGAATTTAATATTTAATAATTTTTGTTACAATTAATTACAATTAGTTATAACACGTAATTGTACGAGTAAGGTTTATTTTATACAAGAATTGGGATTAGATATGCGCACGTTTTTTTTTTTTGTTTAATGATACATACTAAATAAAAATAAGGCGAAGTAAATCAATTAAAAAAAAAAAAAAGCTAATTTCACTACTTTTAATAATGAATCTAAACGATTGCGCCGCTTGGTTTGTTCACAATTAATCGTGACAATCGGGACCAGGGCGACATATATACAAAACTTTGTTTTCAAATTCAAAAATGGCCTAAACAATTTTAAGAATATTTTGTCTAATTATCTGGACTTTTCGTCTAGAACAGAACTCGAAATTTAATCGCCGTAGGTCGAAACGTCTTGAAAGAATATTGATCTAAAAGAAAATAAATCGAAATCGTTAAAATAAATTATTCATTTGTGTTAAAACCGTTGTTATGACGTTGATATCGCATCATAAAAATATTTCAATATCGATTCAATATGGATTTTGTAAGATATTGTAACAAAGATTGGATATTTATTATTGTTTTAAACATTTGTTTTAATTATAAATTTTCCAATTAATTAAATATATTTAGTTTGAATAATTAATATAATAAATTTGAAAGTTTTATATTTAATATTTTAATTTATTATATTAAGATAAGGCAATTTAAAACTTTAAACCTTAATGGATTAATTTATCATATACTGTACTTAGCTTTATTGAAAAAATAATAATTTTTAAATGTTGTGTATATAAATATTTACGCGTAAACTAAATTACTAAGAAAAATTTTTATGAATAACCAACCAATTAACAAAAAAAATAATAATAATATATACACTTTAAAGTCTAAAGTCTTCTAAATTAAACACTATATAGCCGATATAACTTAAAATAATATATATTATTATAAATTTCAGCACCAACAAGTGCTTTAATGATGTTCGAAATCACTTAAAATTAGCCATCAAAAAATAAAAGAAAAAACTCATTAAGTGGATTTATGGACGGTTGTACACGTAACACCCATTCTGACACAAAATTTGGAATAATGGCTGAATTGTACCTGTCTTTATGCACTTCGCTGCTCAATAAGCATCTCTGATTGATTCATTTAGTAAAGTACTCATAATTATTTACATATATCCATAGTGATGTTTCGGTTGAACAATTACAGATAAACTGCACAACTATAAATTAAGAATGACTAATTAAATGTACAAATAAATCGATGTATAAAATTTTAAAATTTAACAATGTTTTATGAGGTATAGTTATTTGTGTTATTTTAATATATAGTAATTAATGATATAAAAAATTGATATATAAATATTAAATTATTATATGCTATGTATTTAATCAACAGTTTTTGTCAGGTAATTAGCTTTATCTATCCTATTTACAGATAAAAAAAACTGGTAATTGAAGACTTATGTTTAGAAATAATCTTTTCATTACATATACAAAATTCAATGTATTTACAGAATAAGAAATTATTACATTAAATTAATTAATTTTCTCTGTGTAGTTTTCCTTATCAAAACAAATGATCAATTATTAAAAAATATAATTTATTTTGCCTAAATCGTGAATTTTTTTGCATTCTTTCAAACAAGTTGATTATATTAAAAACTTATTAAGGGAAAAAGATCAAAACAAAAATCGAGTTAATCCGTTCTGCTTAATAATTCGTGTCAAGTACTTGTTAGTCTCAGTTTGATTTCATTGTACCGTAAGGAACGAAATTCTGATTTAAAATAAAAGATTTTTATTATTTAGAATGCTTTTAATCATTACTGCAGTGTTTTAAAACGATCAAAATATCACAAAATTTTATGAATTTGTTTGTGTTTTACTTATTAAAAATTTACTCAATTAATTAACAATGATTATTAATCGCCTATTTTCTTTAAAACTTGAAAATTTTATTTATTATTAAAATAATTAAGACAGCATACATATGTTGTTAATCATTTTTATACGATCAAAGCTGTTGAGATGTCATCCTATTGTCTGGGGATCAGGAACCGAAAATTCCGGGGGATTTTTCAGGAGTGGTTTGTCCCAGTTACATCGGAATTCGTCCTTAACCATCCAGCCGCTCCATTGTAAGCCTGGCAGGACTCACGATGGACTTGAAAAAGGCTTTTTTAATGGCCTCAGGGCAGAAAAAGCAAAAAGTACTGGACGTATAGGACTGGGGTTTGCAGCGTCTGCATTGTCTGAACCTGCACCTGTGTGATCTGAGTCAAAATGTCAACCAAATGTACTGACGTTATCGTTATTTTCTGATCTATCCGAATCGCCCTTCCTTACCGAACATGACAAGAATCACGCTGCTATTCTGTTGTGATTTTTTGGAAGGAAAAAATGGCCAAGTCGATAACTAAAAATAAATTTATTAATCGTTAGTAAAATTAGAATACATTCAATTTTTCTTATGTAAGTCTAAGAGACTGCTTTCTTTTTCCATACCTTTGTATGTCCTCACGGTCGCGCCTGTCCAGCCACCTTGTAACTAGAAAGGGAATCAGGTTGAAACACTTCATCTAAAGACTGAGACTTCCAGTTTCCATTACATCGGAACAAAGTCGTGATGGAGAACTCAGCTTTTTGTTTTCCAGATCTTTAAAACACTTAGGTATATCAATTGTGCACTTGCGACCGCGATATGATGTCATTACCACATGCTTCATTAACCAAATTAAATGTTTTGGTAACGTTTTACCAAGTTTGACGCAGAATTTAATAATGATTTGCTGCTCGTGATAAATCGGTTCAAAATTCTGACAGTGCACACCTCCATACGACAATACTTTGATTTTTGTGCTCTAATCCATTCGAATACAGGCATCTACTGTGTTGAACAAGTACTGAAATGTCTAAAAATGTTCGAACATGCGCATGCTTGCAGTTACAATTGCAATTAGGCTACATGCTAGACAAAATGGTTCGGTTCATTTTTGATTCTATTTGCTGGAAAAAGGTCCTTATTGTTGAATTAGCTATGAACAATCAAACTTTACAGGATCAGATTGGGATAAGTCCAATTTATACTGTTAAACGATAAAACGCTATCACTAAGCACTGAAAGAAAAATGAAGAGAACGAATTAATCTGTATATATAAATGAGGATGTTTGTTTGTTCGCTATACACTCCTAGGCCGTTCGACCAATTGCTACGAAACTCGGCAGATAGGTTCGCGTACTTCCAATTTAGACAATGATGACAATGACTTAACCCCACATCAAAACATCGATTCGATTTCTATAATTAAATTAGATTCTATCTACATTCAATTTGCTAGCTTTATGCGTAGCGCCATCTATTGCAAAACATTTAAAATAATAAATTAAATATAATTGTTATAAAAAAGGAAATAATTTTTAAAATATATATATTATTTTCCCTTAATTACTACTGCAATGATATAACGCGAATTAGACGCTCTATATCATACTGCGACAGGCAGCATATAGCACTTGCTTGCGTGGAATCGAAAGTGTTACACTGTGAAAAGTCTACAGTAAGGTATATAAGTGTTTAATTTTCCACATCTAACAACTCGGGTTTCTGAGCGATACTTTCTTAATTCTAATAAGTGCCCTCCAGTGTTCGATGGAGTGCAATCCATCGAACACTGGTAGTTAGTTAGTCGTCGGTTCACATAGCCAACGGGCTGGTCACGTGGAGTTTTTTGGGTTTTCTTCACATTAGTAACACCTAAATAAGGTCCAGCTTCCCATAAAAGTCTTCCTGGAATGCATCCCCCTCGGCAGATCGCTCACGTGTCGCGTTGCTGTAACCAAACTATTTCTAACGAGCAATTATTAGTGACATCGAGCAGCAATTCTTCGTCACAATGTTCTCAATTCTTTTAGTGGTGTTTTGACCCTGTACATTGTACTTTTTCTGTTATAAATAGTCATTCCGGTCGGTCATCTATTAACTTCTTTCTACGGAACATTTTGAATTGAAGTAATTCCTATATAGTTAATCTGGGCCTTCTGCCCCCTAAGATTTCCATGTCTGGTCTTGAATTTCATCTAACTCCTTTCTCGAAATTAAGGAAAGACAGACAAACAGACAGGCGGACGACAGTCGGAATTTTTGCCTACAATTTTTTCAAATTGCAACTTGATAATTTTTCTATAAAAGCAATATTTATAAGAACATAAATTTCGCACATAGTTTATACAATATGTTGCAAAAATATAAACGCTTTATTATCACATAAAAGCAATTATTCTCACATTTTTACAAAAGTTTTTTTTATTTAATTAAACCAGTTTTATATGAAAGTCTTGCCGACGTTATGGTTAGCAACCTCGATCACATGCGGGGCCATCACAATCTGTCTAACACGGATCACTTTTCAAATATTAATAATACACCAGAATTAATTAGTAGTCGTCGACTATCCTTTCTTTGGGGAGAAGGTCAACGACTACTTTTGGTCGAATTAATTCAACCCCCTTCTGCAACCGTCTCTTCTTTCTATCGGACCAGCGGTACAATGGCATTCGAATAGGAAAATTACATAATACAAAGTTACCAGCCTGCACAAAATGTTTAAGTGGTTTTCGAAAGTGCCAAGTTTAAATATTTGATCCGTTTTTCGCGAAATTTGATTCGTTGGCAGATTACTATTTGATGTTTGGAATGGGCAATTTCTTAGAGTTAACATTAGAAAAAAGTTATATCCGAAAAAATTTAAGATATTGTATTTTCATTCTACTTGATCAAATAATGTGCCATTTCGTACCATTCGAATATCGAGATAAACATGACAATGGTAGGCTAAAATAACCAAACTCTTTATATGGTTTTCGTTATAATGTTTGTTTTAAATTTGATTTATATTTACAAACGTCATCTTACGTAAGAGATTTTTACACCGAGTGTCCAATCTAACACTTTAAATTGCGTACAGTAGAGGAATAAAGAATTTTTAAAATGTGTTAGATTGGGCACTCGGTGTGAAAAACTCTTACGTAAGATGGCGTTTGTAAACATAAATCAAATACTATAATATAACATAATAGAAGAGTTAGAAGTAAGATATAATCTAATAATCTTACTCTTTGTTGTTATTTTTTGCCTGGGCAATGTCGGGCTCATCTGCTAGTAAATTATAATTTTGAATGTGTTATCCTCATCATTTAATTATTATATATAAACATGTAGATAACATATATTATTTTATTTTTGTATATTATATATTATTTTCTACATTATTGTTAATTGTAACATACTGGTAACATTTTTCAGTTAAATTTAAGTAAAAATAATATACTATGATGTGTATCTATATCTATCAACTGTAATCAATCAAAGTGTGTCGAATCAGTAATGTAATCATGTTGTGTCGAATCAGCCCTAAATCTCACCAAAAAATATTTAATCTTATGATGAATATTATATTATATTTATTATTTAATATTATGCGAATAAATGATTATATTTCAATAATATATTTATTAAACTATTTATTCAACTTATTCATTCGTATTTCAGGTCTTTACGAAGAAAATCACGGAATTGTAAATAATAAAATGTATGATCCAGTTTACGATGAAATTTTTACTAAAAGAAATAAGGATCCAAAATGGTGGGATGGAGGCGAACCATTGTGGATAACAGCTAAATTACAGGGACTTAGAACTGGAACTTATTTTTGGCCTGGGTCAGAAGTGAATTTCAGAGGTATAATGCCAGATGCGTACTTAACATATAACGAGAAAATTTCTTTTAGAGACAGAATAGACACCGCTATTAAATGGTTGGTAGAAGATAAATTAGATTTAGTTGTTGCATATTTCCACGAACCTGATAAAGCAGGGCATAAATATGGTGCATTTAGCTTTGGTGTTGAAGAAGCTGTGAGAGAAGTAGATGACACTTTGGGTTATTTGATTGATCGATTAAAAGAATATGATGTTCTCGACAACATCGATATCATAATCGTCAGTGATCATGGAATGACAAATGTCACTTGGGATAAAGAACATTTGATTAATTTGAATAATTATCTGAACATTAGTTCTGATGTAAAATATATTCCTCAAATCGGAGCAGTAGGTGGTATTTGGCCTAACAACGGAAAGGAAGATGAAGTTTATAATAAGCTCAAGAATAGTCACCCTCACATGACAGTTTACAAAAAAGAAGAACTTCCAGAACGTTATCATTACAAACACAATCGAAGAATATGCCCCATTTTAGCTATTGCAGATGAAGGATATTATATTACATATGTAAGTTGATTTTTTTGTAATTCAAAACCATTGAATTTTTCTTAAATTAAAGCGTTAGTCAATAAGTCTAATTTTCTTTCCCCATTTTCCCCATCCGTCACGTCCCTTCTTTATTTATATTGCATTTTTCTTAATTCCGAAAAAAAATATAGGGCTCACCAGTGGCTGAGTGTATGAACCACTGAACACTGGTAGTTGGTCTTAAGTTTGCCTCTTGTCAACGGGCTAGCCACTTAGAGTTTTCCTGTAGTGCAACTCTTTGCAAAATAAAGGAAGGAAATAAGAAACGTAAACCTTTGTCCGTCAAAGATAAATTTGAAATTTTAGAATGCTACGGTGCCAAAAATGAGTTAACTCTCATTTCACAGCCCGTTAATAGATTTTAAGAAAATATTTAAATTTAAGTAAAAATAATATTTTTATTGATTTACTCTTTCCAGAATTCAACAGATCAATATGAGAAACTGAAAAATGTTACTGGACAACACGGTTATGATAATGATTTGCCATCGATGCATCCAATTTTCTATGCTAGAGGACCAGATTTTAAAATGAATTATACCAGAGACGAATTCGATACAGTTAATATTTATCCTTTGATTTGTCATCTTCTCGGCATCAAGCCTTCTCCTAACAATGGCAGCCTGAGCAACATAAAAGACATTTTGACTAATGAATCAAATAACGAAATAGAAAGAAACAATTCTGTTCTTAATTCTGTCTTTTCTACAATGTTCATGTTAGTAACACTCGTCATGATTTTATTTAGTGTATAATTATTTGTTTTATATGCGAATAAATCGTTTAAATTTTTGAAGAAATAAAATTCTGTTTTTCAGTTTTCTTTAATCCTAAATTAATCTCTTCTTTTTTATTCTCCACAAAACAAGCTAAAAAAAGTAGTTTATCTTTTTGTTCATTCTGCACTCTGTTCGGCCTTTCTCTTTAGGGTTTGATAACTTGTATTTCAGATTTATCAAGTCATATCTTTCTCTACATACTTTCTTGTTTTATCGTCTCTCTTAATTAATAAACTACTTTCTCAAAAATATGCCAAAACATGTTTTCTCAATAAGTTTACAGCTTCATAGAATATATCTTTCCTCATTCATCTTTCTTTATTTATAAACTGTTTCGGGCCAATCTATTCTTTTCATTTTCCTTCATATGCACTCTTTGTTTGGACTGATCATTTACGTGGGGAGAATAACAGGTGGTTTTCTGTCAATCTTCCTCACAACTTTAATTTATACATTATCTCTGACTTTTCTCTATTTTAAATAGTATTACTGCAGTTAATATTGATGCCAATCTTTAAAAATAAATATTCAAAAAACTATTTAATAAATTTCTTAATTTTAATGTTACTTCAATCCAGTTAATAAAAGTTTACAGAAATTTACACTTCTGTGGAATTATTATTGCTATGATAGACAACTTAAAATAAACCAGCAACGAGTTGCTGAACTTTCCCGGCAACATTTAAAATTTTTGTGGCGCCTTCTGTTATCATATTTTATTCAAAAAAAATTTTTTTTAATAATTTTAATAAAACTTTAATAAAATAACTTTTTAAACTTTTTAAATTTTTAACTGTTATAAAATAACAAAAAGCTTAATTTTGAGGGTAAAGATGAGTTTTATAAAAAAAATTGTAAACGATAATAACGAGTAAAATCGTCATTAAGTCCGACTCTATTGGAGATACACACGACTCCACCCTATCGATCTTTAACTATCAAAATTCAATCTCCCTAATAAACAAACCTCCCCGTAAAATTTCATAATTTTTCGACAAAAAGCACAGGAATTAAACTTCAAAGAGGGTAAACAAAATCGTGCTCCCCGACACACACAAACATAATTTCTGTATGTATATACAAAATGAACCCCCCCCCCAATAATTTTACATTTTTGGACTTAGGACACCTTGAAACGTCGAGAAATGCAAAAAAATCGGGGGTAATTTCTGTATGTATTACCCCCGATTTTTTTTTGCATTTCTCGACGTTTCAAGGTGTCCTAAGTCCAAAAATGTAAAATTATTGGGGGGGGTTCATTTTTTCCCGATCGCCATACTTTCTTTCTGTTATAACAGCTGAAAAAGTAATAAATTAACTGCTTACTTGGATGAATTAATTAATACCACATTAAAGTTTTATATAACTTTTTCAGCATAATTACAGATTAACTTGTACTACAGGCCGGATTTGGCCCGAAGGCTATAGTTTGAGCATCACTGGCCTAATGGATGTGAATTTGGCTTGTGACAGTAGCGTACCGTAGTGGAGGCGGCAGGGCCGGAAAAATTTCACAATAAATAATAATAATATCTTGTAAAAATTTGAAACATCCTAATCTATACTACTAGCATCGCGCCTACGATAGTGCTATCGTCCGGACAGTCCGGGAATCGGCTCGCCGGGAGAACTAGTAACTTTTTCATACGAGGAATTCCTGCGAAACATGTTGACCTTTTTTTTTATTTTTGCTTGTATGATTCATTCGCGTTCATATACACCACTAATATCCAATAGAACTAACTCCAATAGAACTCGGTATACGTCTGCTTTAGAATACGTCCTGTTTGGAAGAAACAAATTTTGCTCGGTATACGACTGTTGTTCGGTATACGACTTTTGTTCGGTATACGACTTAATTCAATTATACGCGCCATCTATGAACAAGTAGCACTATCGGCGTACTAGACCAGACTAGACGTTCGCGATGCAACGGTTTATAACTTTGTTAAATTTCTTCTGATTTTAATTTGTAAGTAACATTTTATTGTTTTTATTAATCATGAATTGCAAAAGGGCAACAGAAAAATAAAAAAATGACTAGAATCACAACGGAACTGAAAAAAGAGATTGTTGAGAAATATGAAGGTGGCAGGCGTGTTCGACATTTAACTGTTGCATTCCGTATTCCGAGAACGACGATATCGACAATCGTGAAAAATAAAGACATTATTAAATTTGCTAACGTTGAAAAATAAAGACATTATTAAATTTGCTAACGTTGCGAAAGGGGTTAAATGAATTTCTAAACAGAGATCGAAGACATTAGATCGTGTCGAGAAATTTGCTTTTGCTTTGGATAACTGAAAAACAGTGTGCCGGCGACAGCGTATCGGAAGAAATTATTTGCGAGAAAGTTAATAGGATACATGCTGATCTCATGAAAAATCAAGCAGAAACTAGCGAGGAAAGCGAGGTGTTTAAAGCCAGCCATTTTTTTTACACGAGAACGGACTAATCATTTTTACATTACTTCTTATGGAAAAGGTTGGTTTGGTATACGTCCTATTCGGTATAAGTCCAAACACCAGGAACGGATTAAGGTCGTATACCGAGGTTCCACTGTATTTTAAACAGGTCGTTGCACTACCACCGAATTTTTCATTGCTTGTTCTGTGACAAAACTGAATTTTGGTCTTTTAAACTGAAATACCTAAATAAGGGGGGGTGAAATTTTCCTTCGCTTCGGGCGGCTGACACCCACGGTACGCCACTGGCTTCTGATATACTGTAGATTCAAAACTTTCAAATCAGTTTTCTCGTACCAAAGAAGGACGATCTCGTATTTACCGTACATTAAAGGTAGGTAGTTCCAGTCGGAATTTTTAACACGTTTTTCATTCTGTACTTATAAGAATACGTTTTCGACGGAATAGTAAACTCTTTGCCTGGGACTTGAACTAAATGAAAATGTTCCATGAGTTTTTAGGAATAATGAAATTAGTTTAGAGTATTTTTTATTTTGTTTTTAATTAAAATTTTAACAAATTTTTTCTCTAAATATTCGTTTCGCGTTTAGCCAATCAATGCCATTAATTAAAAATAAATTCTTTGTTTTATTAACATTGATTCCTAAATCTACTTTTTCTATATAAAATACTTAGCTTACGAGAAATAGTCACTTTTTTTCTCGTGACGGAATATAGCCGGTGGCACAGGGAATCGATGAATCGTGAAAAACTTTTAGACAAGCGAGGGGAACACCACCTCCTATTATCTTCACAGATTTTGTTACATATTGTAACAAAAACACAATTAACATTGCAACGTGAAAGGAATTTAATACGACTGTATATTGTGTGATTAAGCCGCACATCTGTTAGTCTATAAATAATCAAATTATCTCACCATTAATAAATTTTATGACTGTGTAAGGATATGGCCATGCTTAGGAAAATTAAAATTCCAAAAGTCTATTGTTTGTTAATCATTAACAATAATTTATAAAAACTTTATTATACATTTAAATTTTCCAGAATGCAAAAAACAATTTTTAAATACAATTTTACTAGTTTAATAAAATTTTAAAATAATCTGATTTGATCTTGACATTTATTAATAAATTAAATAAGACATTATATCAGATAATTTTCATTGTAAAAATTCAAAAATTACTTGTGATTTATAAGCTCAAAAATAAAAAAAATGCATTATTTTAAATAAAATTATTTATAATAATGCATTTACAAAATTATTTATTTACATAATTATGAAAAAATTTCCATTTTTCTCTTTCAATTGAACAAAAGCAATCTACTTGCTGTTTGAGTAATTTTCGTAACTTTGTTTCTTTTCCCGGCCAGTGACTTTCACGAGAACACATCAGACTCTGTATATCAGGCAACTGATATCTAAGTATGTTTGATTCTTTATTTCTGTGCCAATGTAGTGCTGCAAGCAATAAAGCTTTGCTTTGAATATAGTGATGTAATTGAGAAGGTAGATAAATATTGATATTCGTTGCATTTTCATCAATTAGTTCTTGAATTAAAGCTAGAAGTTGAAACTGTTCTGGCAGTAAGCATTTATGTGATTTTTCATTAGAAAAAGTGGAAGAATTAATAATTTCTTCAATTGATTTATATCGTAGCTGATAAATTGTATGATCTGTATATACTCCCAATAGAGGAATAGAAGAACAGTAATACCAAATACCACCTGGAGGACCAATATAAGGTAAATCCAAAGATTCTAAACAGGTACCTGTTTCTGTACAACATATGTACAATTTCTCTTCAGTAAATATAAACATTAACTGTTTGTGTAGAAAACAATCTTTTACATCACCTGTAAATTTGAATAAATTCTTTTTACTACAAATATCTCCAGAACTATTTACAAATATTGCTAAAGTGTTATTGAAAAGAAAAGAAATTTTTTCCGACGAAGTGTTTAATGAACGGCATAATCTGTACTTTGTATCGGGATATTTCCACATTCTTAGATTTCTGGTTATAAGCATTAAAAAATCTACCGGAGAATCGGGTAGAGCATCATATCTAAGGCTTTTCCACGGAAACTCTCCACATAAATCACACAATCTAAACTGGAATCCCTGACTGCATATCACATAGATGGATGTCTGTTTAGACAATTTTGGTACAAGACAAAAGCTGTCTCCAACGGCAGTAATTTCTAATTTTGGGCAATTAGATAAAAGTGGATAAACTGGTTCGATAGTTGTATCGGAAATTTCAATACCATCTTCTAATGGAAGATTTCTTTTGAACAAAGAACAATTTGCATTTTCTTTAGCATCTTCACATCTCTCGCACCATATAATAGAATTGAGGCGATGGTGAAAGAATACCCAATTCAATTTGATTTTTTCATTAGTAAACAAGTTAAAATGCCCTACTGAAGTCCATTCATAATTCGACTGGCAGTACTGATATACATCCACGTTCCCTGTCGATAAAACTACAAATATGCGAGTTGGGTTATTTTCTCGGATTACACAAATATCAAATACGTAACCAGATTTAGGAACGAAGTTTGAATCCAAATTCTTTTCTTCTGTATTTACTTCGGACGGACAAACATCACATGATTTTAAGCATCGACCATCTATACTCGTATATAACACGTGACCAGGAATAGTCCAAATTCTCGATCCAGATTGAGGATTCCACTGTTCGTGGAACTTCTTGACATCTTCTCCTCTATACAGTTCCTCCGTTATGGCATCGCTTAATGTAAACATAATCTCAACTTTCGTTTCATCTTCCCACATAAACTACAACAGAACACACCGTCCAACATGGACTCCATGACACTCTGTACGCGACATCTAGTGGAGAAACTTTATAATCAATAAATTCATTTTATTATTTAAATTTTATAAAATTATAAATTAATATTTTTAGGAAAAGGATAATAATTATTAATTAATACAAAAATTTATTCCAATTTTAAAAAGTAAACAGTATTCGTGGCAGTCTTTATTTAATCTGTTGTGTGTAGCATTAGTGTTATCAACATACACAAGTTGCATTTAAAACAACATGTTTCTTTAATTTTATAATTTCAAACAATTTGTCACGTTTAATAATTTTAATCATCATATAAATAAATAAATAATATTTATGTATAATTTTATCTGAGAGATACATTAAATATTATTATTTATTTAACATGTAAGTTATATTTTAAATTTTAAATTTAAATCTTATAAAAATGTCTACTGAAATATAAGTTCAATTTACTGTAATAAAATTTGGTGGAAAAATATCTTTTTTCCACCAAATTTTCCAGAAAAATCCTCTTTTCTGGAAAATAAATGATATGTGTAAAAGCTTGATTTTTACAATACTTGCAATGCTGTTTATTATATAAATGTGAATGTACACATTGAATAATACATAAAAGATGGTAGAATCATTTATAGATTGATTTCTTATTCCTGTGGCATTATTAATATACATATTCATTGTATCTGAGAGTTGGCATGCTATTTGAAAATGTTAAAATGAATCTTTTACTCCTAGAAGTAGTGTTTGTTTTCCTCCTCCTGTGTAATGCAAAGAATAGGAATAATGAATTTTTGGAAGTAAAGAAACTGTATTATCATTCATTATTCAAAATATTTGTAATATAATTTCAGAATAGAAATAAATCTTTAGAAAAACAGCAAATCCTCACTTAACATTATTAACATCACTGAAGAAAGACAAATGTTTAAAAAAATCTGGTCACTTTGACAGATTTAAGTAAATGTCTTAAATAGTGTCTTTTAACATTTTTATTAGCTTATGTAACAATTCCCCATTCAATAACTTTCCCATTCTTTATTTTATTGTTTATATTATACTGTATTTTAAGCTTTATGTCATTTTTACTTAACAAAAACTATTGAGTAAATTTTCATAATATTGTTATAATATTTTCATAATATTTTCATAATGTTTAATATTGAAAGGCATTGTAGCATTATGTATAATTTTCTTTTATAAATCTTATAATATATAAAATAAATTATTATAAAAAGTATTTCAATTTGTTTTAAATTTTACTTATTTGATAATTGTGTTATCTGATAAATTCTTGTTTTTGTCATTTTAGAATATAAATGGCAAGGCAACGTCGTGGTGGAAAAGCTAGTACAAATAGCCACGGTGGAAGTGGACATCCTTTGCACAGTAAATTAAGTAATAAAGGCACAAATCAACAAAAATGGAATGTAAAACTATTAATTTTTGTGATGTTTAATGTAATTATAGTATTATCTAGCATTGTTTATCTTTATTTTAGTCATCAGCTAGAAAACATTGTCATAACACCGATAGATAGTCCAAAAATAATTGAAAATCATGGATTGAATGTACCTGAGAAATATTGGGGAAGTTATCGTGGTGGTCTTTACTTTGGATTGAAGACAAGAACTCCTAAATCTCTTGTTGTTGGTTTAATGTGGTTTTCCCAGAAGATTATTGACAATAGTTTACAAATACGTCATTGGTGTAATCAATGGGATAAATTAAAAAAATATGGCTGGTTGAAACACGATGGTCTTAATTTTGGTATTCAAGACATTGAAGAAGAAGAGTTCATTATTCATACTTCATTTGTTAAGAAAGTAGGTGGAAGTTATGGTGGTGATTGGACAGCAAGAATTACTGTTGAATCTAAGGTATTACAGTATATAAATGAATTNTGAATGCAATCCTATGTCCACACTGGATATCTATGCAGATCTTGTTTCAGTGCAGTCAAAAGAATATATCAGGTCACACTGGACAGATTCCTACAATAAATCTGGTAAGAACACTTAATCATTCTGTACAATACAGTGTAAGGACAATGCATGTGAAATTAAAGATTAGCAAGAGAATATTCCTGTAAAATCCATCTTAACAAACAAAGCATTGATATATATATATATCTCACTAACCTTATGAAGCTTTGCAAAAGTTTTAATGTACCACAAACATTTTTGGTCCACTTTAGGATCTTTTTCAGATTGAATTTTATTACAGAAAACCTTGTTGTGTTTCTGTTCTATTTCTGTTTCTGATGTGTTCCAAATTTTCTTTTAAATTTAAACCTATAATGATGTGCGCCTGCATCTGTGACTATAATGCCAGGCCATTCATAACCTGTCACACCTTCAAGAGTAGTTTTCATCCTTAAAATTGTTTGAAAGGCCATGGAATTCTGCTTTAAAGATCTCTAATGCCTCCAAATTCCTAAGCTGATGTATCTGCTGAGTTTGCTGGATCATGATCATTTGCTGTAATTCATGGTGCGTTAAAACTTTTGCAAAGCTTCATAAGGTTAGTAAGATATATATAGAATATTCCCATTTTCTAGATTGTACTGCAATGATTTCTTTTTTTGTACAGAAATAATTTCTTGTCATTGAAATGGTTTTATTGTGCTCAGATGTTTGTTTTATTAGTGAGAAAACGCGTTGACATAGCTCTTTAACATAACTTGTTATATCGTATCTCAATTGCATAACTTATTGGGATGTTCGTTTAGTAGCCCCACCATTTTGTAGCCCTAAACAGCTCTGGCCAATGCCGTGCTATTAAGCGGAATCGACTGTATATCCAAAACATTCTCCATCAACACAAGCTCTAGACCCAGGGTTTTCACCATAAAATTTTGAATTTCTAAGTTAAAAATACTTTTCAAATTAGGGTAATTATGTAAAATTACATTATTTGATGAAAACTGTTCATGAGAGAGCCATTTTAAATTGTATTAATTCCTTTTACATTTTTAAATCGTCAATTTGTGATTGCAAATTTTTATTTTTACTTCCAGTGAAAGACAACTTGACTCAATATGTGAATGTATTCAAGAATCTGACAAACAATTTTTTGAAATTGTTCATTACATTCTCAAATACATTCCTATATCAAATCAAGATCATCTTAGATTAGCTAACCAAATGTTTTCTATAAATTATTAGAAGTATTAATTAGGTCTTCAATTTTATTCCATAAGTCTGTCATTGAAGTGTTTGTTGGTTCATTCAAATTTGTTAATGAAGCAGAACATCATTTTGTTCACTTGATGATTTTTGTGCGTTCTGTAGATTTTTTTCTATTTGAGAATTAGTAGCAACTGTAGACAATCCCTATGAATCATTATCCATAGACAAGTTAAAATCTGTTATTAGTTTGGTGTTGGCTGAAACAGTTTGATCTCTTCTGTTACACAGTTTTGTTGGAGGTCTTCCATGTTTTACCAGGGAATTTTGCATAGGACTAGTACCACTCTAAAAATTAATGAGAGAATTGATTTTAAATTAATATTTCTCTTTATCAAATTATGTGGGTTTGTAAATCACCAGCTCACTGACTTACTTCCTGTCATTGAAGCTCAAAGCAAAAAGTGCCACAGTCACTGTAGCAATGACACACCCTTTAATTATAATTATTAAATTTAATAAGAGATTGTCCCTAATGCCTAACTCTAGTACCAAATTACTCAGAATTTAATTATTAATAGTAGTAGTAAAGTAGCCCAATTAAAATATAACAGTTATTAAACATCAGGCTTTGAGATGTTTATTTAATTCTCTGTATCATCCCGAGCCTTAATTTTTTAATAATAAATTGTTTTTGTTTAAAACAATTTGGCATTAAAACAATTTTGGTTTTGAAAAAAAAAATGGTACTACATCAAGATATAAGTAAATATTTATAATTGACTTGATATTTTTCTTTAGAGAGATTAAAAAAAAATTATAACAGTTTCTAAAAGATTATGTTTGGAAGTTAAGTTTTCATTTATGTGAAAGAGTCAATGTTAAGTTTTTAAAAGCTTTTTAACATTTTAAATAGAAACATTTTCTTCTTTTGATGATGATGAGTAAGGTAATTTTTGTATGCATATGCATGCTTTTCCTTAAATGCTATGATGAAATCTTGATATAAACATGATTTGAGTCCAAGTATATCAAATTAAGGTTAAGTTATTTAATAAGGTTTTATATGCATTTTTAAAACTGCATATAAAACTACTTATAAATAGATTTTTACTCTATGTTTTGCATGAGTCAAAATTATGTACAATTGTAAGTGCTATTTTTTTCAAATGATCCATAGTCTGTTTCTGTTACCTATGCAATGAAGTTTTTTGCAGATTTATAATTCATACGATAAATATTCCACCATTCAATTACAGATGAGCACACAAAATTCAAATGTTTTAAATTTGAACCATCTAACTCAGCTTCTTTTAAAGTCCAAAAAAATGAACAGATTTTGCATTGCCACGGAAATCTTTTATTTTTCAAATTCTCAAAATCCTTTGAATCAATTGGATTAAAATGATTGCAAATATTTTAAGGTTGTTCAAATAAAACATAGACTGGAGCATATAAAACATGGTGTCACTTATTACCACAGCAAGATTACAGTATAAACAGCATAATGACAAAACTGTGTTAGCTGTTATAAGAAGTTTACTTCCTGCATTCAGACACGTCTCAACAGAAGTCTGGAAAAGTGGCCCCTCACATTTTGCCTCCCACGTTTTGCCACCAGCACATTTGGCCAATGTAGATAATGAGTATACTACAAAAATATAAATAATACACCTAATTTTTTAATAATTCTAATTTATTTTGTTTTAATAGAATAAATGTAGATTATTATTGTTTAAAACTTAAAGTTATATGCAATGCCTCTAAGGTAATCAATCACTGGTAATAGACTGTTCTTTTGATTCTAGCAAAAATTGCAGCATACTTCTTGTTTCTTTGATTGCCTGAATTACTGGCAATTAGTTGTGTAATTTTGAAATTGTGCAGCTCTTCTTGTTTCTTTACAGAATCAATGAATCTGTAAATATTTGGGAATAAAATAGTGCAAGTTTCCTGAAATCTCCTGTGCTATCCTTCCATGCTGTTGTTGGTACATTGCTGATCATTGTTTGTTTATACACAAACAGTGAATGATTATTCCATAATTCGATGGCAAAAATGAGTAATTGTCAGCCTTTCCATTGTCTTCTTCCAATATATGTATGTTCAAAGTTGTTTACAACACCACAGTTTCAATGGGGAAGTCATTTTTTTGATAAAGTATTTATTTATGTCTTAAATAAATGTTTTAGATTTATCAATGAGCACATTTCTCATGATATCCATCCTACGTGAATATGACTGTTAAAAACTGGGCAATCATTTTCCTTTATATCATAAAAGTAATGTAATATTCTCTTAACTACCATTTGGCATTTAACATATTATTATGGTGATGTTGATGGAGTATGTAGTAAGGACCAAAAGTTCTTGACCTGGGTAAGGAAGAAGTGTTAAACAAATAAAAGACATACATTATTTTTCAATATAGTTCTCTTTTATTACAATACATTTTTTATAACATGAAATTAACAAATTTATACCATTAGAAAAATACTTTTTCTTTTNAATCAATTGGATTAAAATGATTGCAAATATTTTAAGGTTGTTCAAATAAAACATAGACTGGAGCATATAAAACATGGTGTCACTTATTACCACAGCAAGATTACAGTATAAACAGCATAATGACAAAACTGTGTTAGCTGTTATAAGAAGTTTACTTCCTGCATTCAGACACGTCTCAACAGAAGTCTGGAAAAGTGGCCCCTCACATTTTGCCTCCCACGTTTTGCCACCAGCACATTTGGCCAATGTAGATAATGAGTATACTACAAAAATATAAATAATACACCTAATTTTTTAATAATAAATTGTTTGTTTAAAACAATTTGGCATTAAAACAATTTTGGTTTTGAAAAAAAAAATGGTACTACATCAAAAGCAGGTTAAAAAATTCATTTTTACCCTTCAGCAACCTGCTTGTGAGCATAGTGGTGTTCTTTTGATGAGAGATAATAACCCAAAAACAGCTGAGGAAAGCCTTATTTTTATTTATTGATTTGAAAATTGAAATACAGGTTAGATTTATCATTAGAAGAGCAGACTGCTTTAGTTATAATGGTGGATATGTTGATATGAAATCCCAAAGCTGGAACAACAGTCCATATCTCAAATAAAACCTCAGTACTTACTCCAGCACATAATTCAATAAACACAAATGTTTTCAGCCCCTATTTAGGGGCCTTTGTCAGGTAGTACAGCTGTTCCATTGAACTCAACAACTTTTTAAGTTTTACAAAGTTGGTTGAGTTCGATGGAATAGCTAAACTACCTGACCTAAGCTCTTAAACGAGAGGCCAAAAATGTTTGTGTTTATTGAATCATATGCTGGAGTAAGTACTGAGTTTTATTTGAGATGGTGGATATATTGATTAATGTTAATAATTTATTAATAAACTAATTTTCTCCACCAAATTTTTATAAGGAATTGTGAATAAAATTATTATAAAAAATTGTTCTGGAAAATTATTGGCCAATTTGATATAATATAGTTCAGGGCAGAGTTTGTTAAATTGTTGTTTTTGATTTACCAAATTATGGTTCAAATTCTGATTTAGACAATGCTTAGGCAGTTTTAGATTTCAATACAGATTTATATTTTTATAGGAGAAAATACTATATCAATTTTTGTTGTAGTATTCTTAGTATTATAGTACTCTATTTGATTTATATAACTATGAAGGTTATCTTACATAAGGATTTATCAAACCAACTGACCAGTCTTACATAATATAATCTTCATAGTTATATAAATCAAATTCTATTAATTAAGTTACATTAGAATAATAGTATTTTTACTTTAATATAATATTGTTATATATACTAATTATATTGCCTGAAGGTTTTGAATACTTAAAACAGTCAGTTTTTGCTAATTTAAAGCAACTGGTCATTAAATGTTTTTATTTTTGATATTTAAATTGTATCGTTAAATATGTTCTTCCTTTCACATTAGTTTGTCTTTTGAATATATTTTAAAATAGTAATTATATTTTAACAAAAATCTGAAGATTATTTATAATATTTAATATGTAATATTTAAAATTTAAAAGTTCTTTTACTTTTTCTCTTCAGCTAAACACTACTCATTCAGTTCCAATATCATTGCTATTCTATACTGCTACTAATGGAGATGGATTGATTTTACCAAAAGTTGTTGATAAAAATCAGCTTACTGAAATTCATGGAGAAACAGAACATTTAGGAAGATTTACTATCAGATTTTTATCAGATGCTTCTAATGGTGGCACAATTTTAAAATATAATTACCTGAGTACACTTGCTCCAGAAGGCTTAGCAACATTGAAAGAAGTAATTCTTCAAAAGTTAGCACTTTTTCAGTCAAAGAAAGGAAATCTTCAGTTACTTGGTTTGGTAGGTCATTCAGTTCCTTCCACTGAGCAGAGTAAGTCAGCTAATTTTATTGTTCATCAAGTTACCATTTTACCTCCTTTTCAAATGGAAGTTATGTTTGAATCAGAAGATTTTGTAGATCGTCAATATCAACTAACAGGAGACATATATGACAGAGAATTATTGCATCATAAAACCAATTTTGATAAGCAGTTTGAAAATATTTTTAAATTAAATTCTAAAGGTTATTCAGAAAAAGAAATTTTAGCAGCTCAAGCAATATTCAGTAATCTAATTGGAGGAATTAGTTATTTTTATGGTTCATCTCTTGTTCAATCAAAATATAATAAAGAGCCTGTAGAATATTGGGAAGCACCATTATATACAGCAGTACCATCTCGTTCTTTCTTTCCCAGAGGATTTCTTTGGGATGAAGGTTTTCATAATCTCCTTATTAGTAGATGGGATGCTAATATAACCAAAGAAATACTTGGGCATTGGTTTGATACAATGAATTCTGAAGGATGGATTCCTCGTGAACAGATTCTTGGATTAGAAGCAAGAGCTCGTGTGCCAAAAGAATTTATTGTACAAAAGAATACAAATGCTAATCCTCCTACATTTTTCTTGACTATTGATAGCCTTATCAAAAGAACTGATAATCAAAATTTAGAAAAGGACAAAGCATTTTTGAAGCATCTTTATCCAAGACTAAAAGCTTGGTTTCTTTGGTTTAATACAACACAAAATGGAAAATTACCAGGTACTTACCGTTGGAGAGGAAGAGATTCAAATATTAATAAAGAACTTAATCCAAAAACATTAACTTCAGGACTTGATGATTATCCCAGAGCATCACATCCTACGATTACTGAATATCATGTTGATTTAAGATGCTGGATTGCTTTGGCTGCTGGAATTTTAGGAGATATAGCACAATTAATTGGAGAACCAAGTGATGAATTTGTAGCCACTAACAAATATTTAACAGATAATCAATTGCTTGATAAATTACATTGGTCTCCAACTTCTCAATCATATTGTGATTTTGGATTACATACAGATAATATTAAATTAATTCATCCAAAACCACCACATATGCCTCCAGGGCATCCAGTGCCTAAAATGGAAATGGTTAGGTATGTTAAAGATGAACCAACATATAAATTTGTTAATAATTTGGGATATGTTAGTCTTTTTCCATTTTTATTGAAAATTATAAAGCCAGATAATGCTAAATTAGGAAAAATTCTTAAAGATATGAGAGATCCAAATCTTTTATGGACAAATTTTGGACTCAGATCTCTATCAAAGAAATCACCATTATACATGGAGTACAATACCGAACACGATCCACCATACTGGCGAGGTACAATTTGGATCAATATTAATTATATGGCACTTCAAGCTTTACATTACTACAGCAAGACACCAGGTCCTAGTCAAGAACAGGCATTTAATCTTTATACAGAACTTAGAAAAAATTTAGTGACAAATATATTATCTGAATATAAAAGAACAGGTTATATTTGGGAACAATATAATGATAAAACAGGAAAAGGACATGGTTCCCATCCTTTTACTGGATGGTCATCACTTGTTGTTTTAATTATGGCTGAAATTTTTTGATTTGGAAATAAATATGGCATGCAAATTATTTTGCACAACAGGGGAACAATTATTTTAAAATAAGGTTTAATATACAAAATTATTGTTCACTTTTATAATTTGTCACAAGCTCAAACTTGTTTGAAAGAAAATTGAAAATTAAAAATTTTAGAGATTGTTAACTTGAATTACTAAATTTGTTGTTTGTTCATTTGTTTTCTTTTTCATCGTAGACTTAATTGAAAGTAATTCAGAATTTAAAACAGATTGCCAACATTTTTGTAAGATTTATATGAATGTCATTTTAGATGTTTGTATTATTAAAGAAAAAGTTTACATTAGTAATTACTTTGATCCAAACCAGTTTTTACAGGAAAAAAGTAAAATATGTGAATATAAAAGTTATTTTCAATAAAAATCATAAAATGACCATTTTCTAGCAAAAATATCTTGCTATTTTCACCATTTATGCCTAGATAATACAGGTAACCCCCGTATAACACGGCACTTCTATAGCATGGATTTGCTCTAACACGGTTTGAGAATTGGTACCATCCCCTGTATAACACGGTACTTTTATAGCACGGTACTTTTATAGCACAGATTCACTCTGACACGGTTCGAGAATTAGGTAAAACCCTCGTACAACAGGAAATGCAATAAATGTTTACATACTTAACTAATAATAGTTCACGAAAATAATAATTTTTGTGAACTATTAGTACTTAAGTATGTAAATTTTCTCTTCTNAATAAAAGACATACATTATTTTTCAATATAGTTCTCTTTTATTACAATACATTTTTTATAACATGAAATTAACAAATTTATACCATTAGAAAAATACTTTTTCTTCTCAAAATGTTTAAAAGCAGCTGCCTGGATTCTTCATCACTGTTAAACTTTTGTCTATGAAGATCAGACTTCAATTTTGAGAACAAATAATGGTCACTCAAGACCAGGTTAGGATCCCTATGGTTGATGATGATGAGCAAATTTGGTGTGGCTACATTCTTTAATGACAACCTTTACGGGAAATACAGTGTGAATGAATGCATTATCATGCAGGAGCCATATACCTTTTGAAAGTCTACCCCTCCTCTTTTCTTTTATGGCATCCTGGAGTTTTATCATCAGTTTGACATAATTAGGAATGGTTAGGTGGTAGGTGTAATTATGGAAAAGTGCTGATAGAAGTTTTTCCATATCAAAGTTAATAACTGGAAAATTATTGCCAAAATCTATTTTAAAGTGAAATTTACATATTGTTGTCCAGAATAATTTACTGTTCCTACTTTCATTGATCAAAAGTAGATTCTAGATTTCCAAAATATTTTTTTTTAGCTTTAAGCAAATCATTGTAAGTTTGTTTAAAATTCAGATGATACTATTATTAATTAATATCATTTGAATCCTTTCTACATCATTTTAGGTTTTGCTGTTTTAATAATTTCATTTTGTAGCAGTCTGAGTTCAACCAGAGTTCCTTGAATGTATGATGAGAAATTTCCACTCCATTTTTATTTGTATGTATTCATTCATTAATTGTTCTATAGCTATATAAATTTCACCACAATTAGAATCATTTATTTTAGGAATGTGATTAAATTCAATCTCTTTTTGTTCAAGTATCTTGAAAAGTCATAGTTTTTCTTTTGCTAGTTATTATTAAAGCTATTTAACTTCTTTTGGGTACACACAGAAAATTTTTCTATTGAATTAAAGTGATCAGAAGCATCATAAGTTGTTATGATAAATTCCATACACAAATTGAACAGGAACTCAGTACATATAGAAAAGTTGATTGTGGATTTCCATTGTACATTATGCAGGTATATTCAGCAGGACTGTCACATTTAATACAGCCATTTAATAAATACATAGCCATTCATAATCTATTGTTAAGTTTATTAAATTTTGGCCTAATATGTTGATATGCATATCTTTTGAGTGTCAAATATTCCTGATTAATTTGTTGGTTGGGGCCCTTGTATCACGAATCATTCATATCAGCTACACAAGAATTAAAGTCTCCCCAGTAAAAGGATATACAGTGTGATATGATTCCATAACTCTATATTGTTTGAAAAATTTCTTTTAGTATATATAAATGATCTGGAGGAAAATAAATAACCGTCACAATCATGAGTTTATTCTTTAGATTTATTATTTGAAGGATTTTGCATAAATTCTTTTTTATTAGAACACATATGCCTCCTTTAGGTCAACTTGAACCTATTGATATTTGCAGTGAAACACTTTCTATTAAATATGTTTGATTTGTAAAACAATTCCAAGATTATCATGTTTCTGTTATACTGATGATGTCTGTTTTAAGATTAAAATGGGAAGAAATACAATGTTTTGTTTTTTAGACCCTGGCAATTCCATTTTAATACTGTGAGCATTTGATTTTTTGTAGTTACTGTTCTTAAGAGAGCTTTCTGTGGTTGGTTGTTTATCAACTTGTTAAATACTTTGATAGTAGGACTACCAAAAAATTCTCTGCATTAACCAACTGCTTTGTCCCAACATTATATGTTATTTTGTCTTGACCTACCAACAGAAAATTATTATGTAGTTTTATTGTTGGTTGTTTTTATTTTTATATAAATTGGAAGGAGATTATATCATTAACTCTAGAACTCTTAGTGAGATCTGCTGAAATTTACATGCTTTGCCAGTCATCAAGTAAATTTTGTTGTTTTTTTCTTAATAAAGACAGTAAAAAAATTGATCCCAAACTTGGTTATTTCTTAATGTTAATCTTATAGTTGGGTTGGTTGTCATGGTTAATTGAACTACAGTCGATTCCGGTTATTAGCCTAGTTGGTTAGTAGGACATGCCGCGTATTAGGACAAAACATTCAAGAATGGAATCAAATCCTATAATGTAAGCATAATTTACTTTGCCTACTGGCTCTGAAATGCCACTTAGTAGCCCTGCTGGCACAGTATTCTTCTTGGAAAACTAAACAAAAGAGACATGAATTTGGATATTTTCAGCTTTTCCATATGCAACCTCTGTTTGATTTCCTTTTTCAGCTGTCAATTATGGTTAAGAAACACAAGAAACTTTTTAAGGCCTTATTTTCCTCTTTCACCTCAATCATATCAAATTGGCTCAACCACTCATACGGATCACATGTTTCAACAAGATTGTACCTCTGCCATACAAAATGACAAGATAGAAATTCTCGGAAATTCTTCATTCCCTAACTCATGTCCCACCCCAGTTTTGTCTTTGTGGCCATTAACCGTCTGGAGGGCAGACAGAGCACTTGTCCTTTGGTTCTCCAGTGTTCAATTCAAGATGCCATGGACAGAATTGATGCTTGCTAAGAAAATTGATTGGCTAGATCAAATCAGAAGAGAACCCCTAGCACCAGCTACCAGAAACTTGCAGAGATGACAGATCTGTCCAGAAATACAATCTCATACTTGATAAAGCAGGAAGACAAACTTTGAGAAGAATAGACATCATGTGAAGGAAGCCAAGGAAGAATTTAGAAATGGAAACTTGAGGGCAAGGATCCAGAAGTTGACCATGCTCTCAATCAATGGTTTGCAACTGTAACTGTGAAAGGTGTTCATGTCAGTGGTCCAATACTCAAACGTCAAGCAGAGGTTTTCACTAAGAAGCTGAATTACCACAATTTCAAAGCAACAGATGATTAACAAACTTCATGCAAAAAGAAAACAATTTTTTGAGAATTTTGAAAACATCAAAATTAACTTAGGTACCTTTTCCATAGAATTCTTCCATAGAATTTTCATAGAGAACTTATTAAAATTTTTCTTTTATTTAAATGATATCAGAATTATCAAATTCCAGATGGTTGATTGTCTTGATGGAAATCGCGGCATGAAATTAAATTTAAGAAAGTTCATAGTGAGAAGGAAAGTGCTGACACTTGTGGTGTCAGCACTTTCCTTCTCACTATGAAAAACACCAAATTGCCCAAACTTCTGGAGAACTTTTCTCCATATGACCTCTACGACGCAGATGAGACTGGACTTTGTTATCATGCTACACCAGGTGGCTTGCGCTACAAACACGTTGCTTTATCTTCAATGAGAATGATGTTAATGCAGAAATGTCAATACATGAGTTTTTACGAGTTGACAACAATCTTCAATGCCACAAAGAAAATGAAAATCTGGAAGATGGGATTGTGGCATAAATCACAGCAAAACATCAAAAGATATCAGAAGACCAAGAAAGTGATGAAGATGACATTCCTGAGCCTGAGCCAGTAACAAGCCACAATCCCAGAAAATTCATCGATGGACTACAGCGCTACTTCGTGCTGTAGTCCATCGATTACTTCGTGCTGGAAGGCAATGAATGCAATCTTATGTCCACACTGGATATCTATGCAGATCTTGTTTCAGTGCAGTCAAAAGAAGATATCAGGTCACACTGGACAGATTCCTACAATAAATCTGGTAAGAACACTTAATCATTCTGTACAATACAGTGTAAGGACAATGCATGTGAAATTAAAGATTAGCAAGAGAATATTCCTGTAAAATCCATCTTAACAAACAAAGCATTGATATATATATATATCTCACTAACCTTATGAAGCTTTGCAAAAGTTTTAATGTACCACAAACATTTTTGGTCCACTTTAGGATCTTTTTCAGATTGAATTTTATTACAGAAAACCTTGTTGTGTTTCTGTTCTATTTCTGTTTCTGATGTGTTCCAAATTTTCTTTTAAATTTAAACCTATAATGATGTGCGCCTGCATCTGTGACTATAATGCCAGGCCATTCATAACCTGTCACACCTTCAAGAGTAGTTTTCATCCTTAAAATTGTTTGAAAGGCCATGGAATTCTGCTTTAAAGATCTCTAATGCCTCCAAATTCCTAAGCTGATGTATCTGCTGAGTTTGCTGGATCATGATCATTTGCTGTAATTCATGGTGCGTTAAAACTTTTGCAAAGCTTCATAAGGTTAGTAAGATATATATAGAATATTCCCATTTTCTAGATTGTACTGCAATGATTTCTTTTTTTGTACAGAAATAATTTCTTGTCATTGAAATGGTTTTATTGTGCTCAGATGTTTGTTTTATTAGTGAGAAAACGCGTTGACATAGCTCTTTAACATAACTTGTTATATCGTATCTCAATTGCATAACTTATTGGGATGTTCGTTTAGTAGCCCCACCATTTTGTAGCCCTAAACAGCTCTGGCCAATGCCGTGCTATTAAGCGGAATTGACTGTATATCCAAAACATTCTCCATCAACACAAGCTCTAGACCCAGGGTTTTCACCATAAAATTTTGAATTTCTAAGTTAAAAATACTTTTCAAATTAGGGTAATTATGTAAAATTACATTATTTGATGAAAACTGTTCATGAGAGAGCCATTTTAAATTGTATTAATTCCTTTTACATTTTTAAATCGTCAATTTGTGATTGCAAATTTTTATTTTTACTTCCAGTGAAAGACAACTTGACTCAATATGTGAATGTATTCAAGAATCTGACAAACAATTTTTTGAAATTGTTCATTACATTCTCAAATACATTCCTATATCAAATCAAGATCATCTTAGATTAGCTAACCAAATGTTTTCTATAAATTATTAGAAGTATTAATTAGGTCTTCAATTTTATTTCATAAGTCTGTCATTGAAGTGTTTGTTGGTTCATTCAAATTTGTTAATGAAGCAGAACATCATTTTGTTCACTTGATGATTTTTGTGCGTTCTGTAGATTTTTTTCTATTTGAGAATTAGTAGCAACTGTAGACAATCCCTATGAATCATTATCCATAGACAAGTTAAAATCTGTTATTAGTTTGGTGTTGGCTGAAACAGTTTGATCTCTTCTGTTACACAGTTTTGTTGGAGGTCTTCCATGTTTTACCAGGGAATTTTGCATAGGACTAGTACCACTCTAAAAATTAATGAGAGAATTGATTTTAAATTAATATTTCTCTTTATCAAATTATGTGGGTTTGTAAATCACCAGCTCACTGACTTACTTCCTGTCATTGAAGCTCAAAGCAAAAAGTGCCACAGTCACTGTAGCAATGACACACCCTTTAATTATAATTATTAAATTTAATAAGAGATTGTCCCTAATGCCTAACTCTAGTACCAAATTACTCAGAATTTAATTATTAATAGTAGTAGTAAAGTAGCCCAATTAAAATATAACAGTTATTAAACATCAGGCTTTGAGATGTTTATTTAATTCTCTGTATCATCCCGAGCCTTAATTTTTTAATAATAAATTGTTTGTTTAAAACAATTTGGCATTAAAACAATTTTGGTTTTGAAAAAAAAAATGGTACTACATCAAAAGCAGGTTAAAAAATTCATTTTTACCCTTCAGCAACCTGCTTGTGAGCATAGTGGTGTTCTTTTGATGAGAGATAATAACCCAAAAACAGCTGAGGAAAGCCTTATTTTTATTTATTGATTTGAAAATTGAAATACAGGTTAGATTTATCATTAGAAGAGCAGACTGCTTTAGTTATAATGGTGGATATGTTGATATGAAATCCCAAAGCTGGAACAACAGTCCATATCTCAAATAAAACCTCAGTACTTACTCCAGCACATAATTCAATAAACACAAATGTTTTCAGCCCCTATTTAGGGGCCTTTGTCAGGTAGTACAGCTGTTCCATTGAACTCAACAACTTTTTAAGTTTTACAAAGTTGGTTGAGTTCGATGGAATAGCTAAACTACCTGACCTAAGCTCTTAAACGAGAGGCCAAAAATGTTTGTGTTTATTGAATCATATGCTGGAGTAAGTACTGAGTTTTATTTGAGATGGTGGATATATTGATTAATGTTAATAATTTATTAATAAACTAATTTTCTCCACCAAATTTTTATAAGGAATTGTGAATAAAATTATTATAAAAAATTGTTCTGGAAAATTATTGGCCAATTTGATATAATATAGTTCAGGGCAGAGTTTGTTAAATTGTTGTTTTTGATTTACCAAATTATGGTTCAAATTCTGATTTAGACAATGCTTAGGCAGTTTTAGATTTCAATACAGATTTATATTTTTATAGGAGAAAATACTATATCAATTTTTGTTGTAGTATTCTTAGTATTATAGTACTCTATTTGATTTATATAACTATGAAGGTTATCTTACATAAGGATTTATCAAACCAACTGACCAGTCTTACATAATATAATCTTCATAGTTATATAAATCAAATTCTATTAATTAAGTTACATTAGAATAATAGTATTTTTACTTTAATATAATATTGTTATATATACTAATTATATTGCCTGAAGGTTTTGAATACTTAAAACAGTCAGTTTTTGCTAATTTAAAGCAACTGGTCATTAAATGTTTTTATTTTTGATATTTAAATTGTATCGTTAAATATGTTCTTCCTTTCACATTAGTTTGTCTTTTGAATATATTTTAAAATAGTAATTATATTTTAACAAAAATCTGAAGATTATTTATAATATTTAATATGTAATATTTAAAATTTAAAAGTTCTTTTACTTTTTCTCTTCAGCTAAACACTACTCATTCAGTTCCAATATCATTGCTATTCTATACTGCTACTAATGGAGATGGATTGATTTTACCAAAAGTTGTTGATAAAAATCAGCTTACTGAAATTCATGGAGAAACAGAACATTTAGGAAGATTTACTATCAGATTTTTATCAGATGCTTCTAATGGTGGCACAATTTTAAAATATAATTACCTGAGTACACTTGCTCCAGAAGGCTTAGCAACATTGAAAGAAGTAATTCTTCAAAAGTTAGCACTTTTTCAGTCAAAGAAAGGAAATCTTCAGTTACTTGGTTTGGTAGGTCATTCAGTTCCTTCCACTGAGCAGAGTAAGTCAGCTAATTTTATTGTTCATCAAGTTACCATTTTACCTCCTTTTCAAATGGAAGTTATGTTTGAATCAGAAGATTTTGTAGATCGTCAATATCAACTAACAGGAGACATATATGACAGAGAATTATTGCATCATAAAACCAATTTTGATAAGCAGTTTGAAAATATTTTTAAATTAAATTCTAAAGGTTATTCAGAAAAAGAAATTTTAGCAGCTCAAGCAATATTCAGTAATCTAATTGGAGGAATTAGTTATTTTTATGGTTCATCTCTTGTTCAATCAAAATATAATAAAGAGCCTGTAGAATATTGGGAAGCACCATTATATACAGCAGTACCATCTCGTTCTTTCTTTCCCAGAGGATTTCTTTGGGATGAAGGTTTTCATAATCTCCTTATTAGTAGATGGGATGCTAATATAACCAAAGAAATACTTGGGCATTGGTTTGATACAATGAATTCTGAAGGATGGATTCCTCGTGAACAGATTCTTGGATTAGAAGCAAGAGCTCGTGTGCCAAAAGAATTTATTGTACAAAAGAATACAAATGCTAATCCTCCTACATTTTTCTTGACTATTGATAGCCTTATCAAAAGAACTGATAATCAAAATTTAGAAAAGGACAAAGCATTTTTGAAGCATCTTTATCCAAGACTAAAAGCTTGGTTTCTTTGGTTTAATACAACACAAAATGGAAAATTACCAGGTACTTACCGTTGGAGAGGAAGAGATTCAAATATTAATAAAGAACTTAATCCAAAAACATTAACTTCAGGACTTGATGATTATCCCAGAGCATCACATCCTACGATTACTGAATATCATGTTGATTTAAGATGCTGGATTGCTTTGGCTGCTGGAATTTTAGGAGATATAGCACAATTAATTGGAGAACCAAGTGATGAATTTGTAGCCACTAACAAATATTTAACAGATAATCAATTGCTTGATAAATTACATTGGTCTCCAACTTCTCAATCATATTGTGATTTTGGATTACATACAGATAATATTAAATTAATTCATCCAAAACCACCACATATGCCTCCAGGGCATCCAGTGCCTAAAATGGAAATGGTTAGGTATGTTAAAGATGAACCAACATATAAATTTGTTAATAATTTGGGATATGTTAGTCTTTTTCCATTTTTATTGAAAATTATAAAGCCAGATAATGCTAAATTAGGAAAAATTCTTAAAGATATGAGAGATCCAAATCTTTTATGGACAAATTTTGGACTCAGATCTCTATCAAAGAAATCACCATTATACATGGAGTACAATACCGAACACGATCCACCATACTGGCGAGGTACAATTTGGATCAATATTAATTATATGGCACTTCAAGCTTTACATTACTACAGCAAGACACCAGGTCCTAGTCAAGAACAGGCATTTAATCTTTATACAGAACTTAGAAAAAATTTAGTGACAAATATATTATCTGAATATAAAAGAACAGGTTATATTTGGGAACAATATAATGATAAAACAGGAAAAGGACATGGTTCCCATCCTTTTACTGGATGGTCATCACTTGTTGTTTTAATTATGGCTGAAATTTTTTGATTTGGAAATAAATATGGCATGCAAATTATTTTGCACAACAGGGGAACAATTATTTTAAAATAAGGTTTAATATACAAAATTATTGTTCACTTTTATAATTTGTCACAAGCTCAAACTTGTTTGAAAGAAAATTGAAAATTAAAAATTTTAGAGATTGTTAACTTGAATTACTAAATTTGTTGTTTGTTCATTTGTTTTCTTTTTCATCGTAGACTTAATTGAAAGTAATTCAGAATTTAAAACAGATTGCCAACATTTTTGTAAGATTTATATGAATATCATTTTAGATGTTTGTATTATTAAAGAAAAAGTTTACATTAGTAATTACTTTGATCCAAACCAGTTTTTACAGGAAAAAAGTAAAATATGTGAATATAAAAGTTATTTTCAATAAAAATCATAAAATGACCATTTTCTAGCAAAAATATCTTGCTATTTTCACCATTTATGCCTAGATAATACAGGTAACCCCCGTATAACACGGCACTTCTATAGCACGGATTTGCTCTAACACGGTTTGAGAATTGGTACCATCCCCTGTATAACACGGTACTTTTATAGCACGGTACTTTTATAGCACAGATTCACTCTGACACGGTTCGAGAATTAGGTAAAACCCTCGTACAACAGGAAATGCAATAAATGTTTACATACTTAACTAATAATAGTTCACGAAAATAATAATTTTTGTGAACTATTAGTACTTAAGTATGTAAATTTTCTCTTCTCGCCTTCTGTCGATACAGGTGGTCCTTCTCGAAACTTGTTTCAATGTTGCCAGATCGCGACGCTTCTGCTTCTGATGTTGCTGAATGTTTTTCCCTTATTCCATACTTGCTTTATTCTTCATAAGTGCTTAGCACCATATAAGGAAATTTATAAAGACCTTTTAACTAGAAGCAAGCAATCTAAAATTACATACATTTTGCAAAAGGTAAAGCATGGATCTGAAGATAATGCAGAAAAATGCTCAGAGGATAAGGATAACTTGCCAAAAAGAAAACGCTCTCGGTTAATTAATAGTGTTTTTAGTGATGACGAAGAAAACATTGTTTAATTTATATTAATATGTATCACTTAAAAAAATTTTAATAAAGATATTTATCTTAATTATGAAAATATACTAGCATGTTTTTTAATTTTTGGAACCTAACCCTCCTTTTCGTATTAGTTCTTTGTTTCGTATAACATGGATTCGCATAACACGGCAATTTTTTGGAACGTAACTACCGTGTTATACGGGGGTTATCTGTACATAATTAACATTAAACAACTAAAACAATTAAAAGAATGCAATAAATTTAATTTATGGGTTTGACAAAAGGAAGATTAAAGTTTTTTTGTATTATTTATGGATTTTTTTACTTAAGTAATTTCTTGGTTAAAATATCAAATGATGATGACAATTCAAAAATTAAAATTACTAGATGAGTAAATTACATTTGAAGAAAATTATAATAAAGCCTGTTGATACTTTGTAGTAGTAATTGACAATTATGAATGTGCAGCTATTCAATTACACAATAATAGAATTCCATTTCTTAACTTCAAATACAAATTGGGAATTGTATTTTTGGAATAGATATCAATTAAATATTATTGAGTAGTGTAATGGCTTTAACATTATTTTATTATCAAAATTGTCTCGAGTTCAAAAGGTGAACAATTAATCAAATTTAAATTATATGTGTGAACATCAATGTCATTCTGTATACAGAATATCTTGGGGAAATTCGAGCCAATGACAACAAATATTTCTCATTGTCAGTTTTTGAGTGAATATAAAAGGGTGTTCCTGTTGTGTACAGTACAGTACTTGTTTCTAGTTATAATTTTTGTAGTATAGTATTTTAAAAAATATGTTGGTACTTGGTAGGGAGACAATTTTCCAAACTACAAAAATATTGAGAGATATGCTCCCTCTGTCTCTTATGAATCAATGCCTGTGCTTATAAATATACAGTGGCCAAAAGTAGTTTTACAATTAGAAGCCAGTCAGTATGGTATGTAGACAGTAGGTATACAAAGGTGATTTTCCAGCTATACCAGTGCCTTTCAACCAGTGTGCCATGAAAATTTTTGTAGGTTATTAAATTATTTTCAAAAGAAGCCCAAAGAACAATAAGTGTACTGTACATGTCAAAATTAAAACCTCTTTAAATTGATTATACAAGTTTTTCATTATTATTATATATAAATGTATAAATAATGTAAAAAATATATATTCACAAACAAAATTATATGTGCATAAAATCAGTTATTTTCTTTAAATAAAATATGTATCTATAATTGTCCTTATTTAGTTCAAATTATTTTAACTTAGAATTAGAAATAGCAGGATATACAGTATGCAGGTTTCTAAAGGCAATTATCATGCCACTTTCAAATGCAAGTTAAGACTTATGTTAACTGCTTTTCTTATGTAAATGAAAATTATTAATTTAGCTAAAAACTGCTGCTATTTTAAGGAACAACAATACTGCTTTATTTAATTCATAAAAAATATAGATAAAAAGAACTAGGATAAGTGGCAAGTAATATGGTGATAGAATGTTTACAAACACAACTTTAAATCATGTTATTTTTTTCTATGGAAATTTAATTATAGGTTCAGGTGTACCTTGAGATAAAAAAGATTGAAAAACACTGGTATAGACAGTTATGTTTAGTCTTGATTTAAGTATCTCAATCACAGATGTCTTTCAATATTTCCTTCCTCTGTGCTGAACACTGTATGCCTAGTTTTGGCATACCCTGTATATATGCAAGTTAAATGTTAAACTAAATTCAGGAACTAATTCAGGATAAAATTTTATATGAATTTGGGAATGACTGAAGAGATTACTCATTTCACATGAATTTCAAAATTAAGTTATATATACTTTATGTATTACTGAAGTTTTATTTATTAATAGTACTGTAAAGTCAACTAAATTGCAAATAACTAACGGTTGATCAAAATTAAAATGTCTCCATTCAACACAGTCTAGAGAGATTTAGCAATCAAAATAAATCAAATCTGGTATGTTAACATTTCAAGGAATACAGAAAACATTTCTGTAGATAAAACATGTACCAAAATTCACCACTATGACACATTTAACAATGCAAACAACGAAAAAGTAGTTTTATTTGAATAAGCATGTCTGTTGTAGCCATGTTCTGGGTATGAAAATGGCCACAATTGTTGAATGTCATTTTTAACAACAACAATGGTCATCACCTTGCTGAAGTACATTTCTTATGAAATGTGTGAAAACTGCAGCAATGCCATGGGCTGATTTGGGACTCTTAGCATCATAAGAATTAAAGCCAAGGTCCATTAACTTCACAAGCTCGAGAATGATCACTCAAATTCAGGGAAACTGGACTTCTAAGAGTTCAATGCCATTGAGGGCTCAAACTTGTTACTTCAAAAATCATTGAAGATGTTAATATAGCTGTTGTCGAACAGTTAATGAATACTGTTGCAAGCTCAGTAGTGTGCATATAGTGTTACAGCACCTGGCCCATGGCACACATAGAAGATACTGAGAAACTTAGTGCATTGTTAGCTGCATAAGATCAGCCACAAGCATTACTTGCCTGCTGCCAACAGAGAAACCTGACTGATCTTTGCATTGTTTTTCCTTGTCAAATGGAACTGGATGTATCATAACCATGGAAGATCCTGTGGAGCAAGAAGACACATTTTCATCTCAGTGGAACTGTAAACATCCATAACTGTCGGATTTGGGCCACAAAAACCCCCATGCTTCCAGCAAATTCCACGTATTTGCCTTAGCCTAAAGTTAAAATTTGGTGGGTGGATTTACAGCTATATTTATTCTTGGACCATTCTTTGAAGATTGCCTCATAACATGTTTTGTGATTGCCCAAAGATTACAAAATTATCTCTTGGCATATTTATAAATAAGACACTTTATGTACCTTATTCGTAAATATAACGTCGGCTTGAATCAACTACTTACATGCAAGATGGAACCTTCCACATATTGGACATTGCTTACTGCAGTTTCTGTTACACTATTTCACAGCTAACAAAATGATTAGTCAGGCATTTGCTAACATCTAGCCAACTTGTTCTGCGGATTCGTGTGATTTTTCATTGTGGAAATTCCTAAAAAGTGTGGTTATCAAGGACGTGTATTTGGCAGCCTTGAAAACAGACTCACTCTGCTTGTGAGAAGAATCATAGAGGATCAATAACAGTTGGCTGTTGCATTACACCATTCACCTGTCTTTAGGTTTTACACTTTTAGAATTCATACCACTTCGAACAGTATCTTCTTCGTCGCCAAGGTCTCTGTACAGCATGATGATCCTGTAGAAATGACACATTTGTTACATGTAGTGCCGAAAACATCCCAGTGGTGAATTTTAGTTCTATTTTTCTATGAAAATGTCTTTTGTACTACTGAAATATCATCATACCAGATTTCTTGCATTTGGCTAGCTAAATATTAATCTACATAGCATTAAATAGAGTCACTTTAATGACAATTACCTAGTATTTTAAATATGACAATGCCTTTCATGAATTTTTAGTCTTTTTATTAATTAATGTCAGTAAAATACTTGTGGATTCAACTTTTTGACATTTGGCTTTAACTTAAGTTCTAAGTATATTTGAATGCTTTTAAATGGCAAATAGCTAAGTAAGCAAACTAATGTTATAATTTGTTTTAAATGTTCCAATTTCGATATTCAAATGGGTGAAGACGTAAACTTCAATTAATTTAAATCAGATGCATTTGTTTATAATTCGAGTATCGTGTCGGTTATAAAACGTTAATCCATTTCGGAGTCATTGTACTGTTAAACAAACGAGACAATTTTAATACAGAAATCTGTTTACAGATATATAAAAAAAATGTAATATTAATAATAAAATATTTAAAATTATTCATTTCGATAGTTACGAAGGGAGACAGTAATAAGATGTCGAAATAATTCCTTAAAAATCTATTCCGAAGACGAATTTCGAAATCTCTATAAATTTTCTAAATATGGATTTATTCATATTTTAAACCGTATTGTCGACGAAATTAAATATCGAAATGGAAAAGGATTGTTATTAATTGCCGAAAAATGGTTTTGACGGCCTTAAGATTTTATTTCTGGAAGCTTTCCGAATATAGCTGGTGACCATTTCTGACGTCACAAACGAATAACCCGATTGGCCGAACGACTCCTAAAACGGGAGTAAAAAATAGCGAAGTAAGAGCCAATGTTTTGCCGAAGTTCGTTAAGAGAATGGTCAGAAATAGACAATCGTCGTCTTTGCAACGCATTTTAAACCGCGGTTCAGCAAGCCAACGTCTATAGGCCGTTCTGTTGATAAACGTCGTTTAATGTAAACTCTCTCTGCAATCGGTTGTGTGGGTTTGTTCGAACAGAAGTTCCTGACGCATGCGCAATGTCATTTTACATGCGAAGAATAACGTGCTAGATAACTTAGCCCGTAGACGTGTACGATCGTATATGCAAAAAAAAAAAAAAAAAATTCGACAGGTTGCGCCCGCCACACGTAAACAGATGAACAGAATTGCAGATGAGTTTCAGTGAGTATGAGTTCTTTCGCTTTTAAAATAGTGTAAATTTGTAAAAATATTTGCAAGAACTTCGTTTCATCGTAATTTCACAATTTCTATGAAATTCCCGGACAAAATTAATAGTTCACCCGGACAGTGAGTCAATTTTCGGACTGTCCTGTTGAAAACCGGACGGGTGGTAATGGTGGTAACACTACCTAGAGTTACCATAAGTTCAAAACTAGAAATTGGGTTTCGGGTAATAAAACCTCCGACATATCCTGCAGATGAAGAGTTACATCTGCCCGATCCATGGGGGACAAAGGGCTTAAGCTCTCCCCATTGTACAATAAAAAATTTTAATTTATTTCATCGAACTTCACTTTTAAAAACTATTATGATGGCCACTGATAAATATGATTTATCAGTGGCGTGCCGTTATTAGAAGCGTTGGAAGCGCCGCTTCCCTCTTATTTTCTAAAAAATAAATAAATATTAATTTTAATTATATGAAAATAATCGCACAGTATTTTATTATAACCGCATTATGTATCTTATTACAAATTTCTATACTACACGTGGGGGAAAAAAAATTGCTATTGTATATTAGAATATTAGTGGCGGAGTGAAATCTCCTGTATTTTCAGATTACGAAAAGCCAGATTTGTGCATGCGCTTTACAGAGCACCAACCTCACCCGGTTTAGCCTGTGGAAGCCTACGACCTTGAATGAAAGCTGCACAAATATAAAGATTCCAATTCTATCAAGGACGGGTTCTGGGCTGTTAGCCGCCTGCCCACTAGATATTTCGATTACGTGAATAACGAGTAGATTTATAACTTAACCCAACCGATAAGAATTTACT
>NW_019384428.1:1397165-1398803 GCF_000671375.1 Centruroides sculpturatus | reverse complement strand
CAGTGGCGTGCCGTCATTAGAAGCGTTGGAAGCGCCGCTTCCCTCGTATTCTCTAAAAAATAAATAAATATTAATTTTAATTATATGAAAATAATCGCACAATATTTTATTATAACCGCATTATGTATCTTATTACAAATTTCTATACTACACGTGGGGGAAAAAAAATTGCTATTGTATATTAGAATATTAGTGGCGGAGTGAAATCTCCTGTATTTTCAGATTACGAAAAGCCAGATTTGTGCATGCGCTTTACAGAGCACCAACCTCACCCGGTTTAGCAGGTGAAAGCCTACGACCTTGGATGAAAGCTGCACACATATAAAGATTCCAATTCTATCAAGGACCGGTTCTGTGCTGTTAGCCGCCTGCCCACTAGATATTTCGTTACGTGAATAACGAGTAGATTNATACGACCTTGGATGAAAGCTGCACACATATAAAGATTCCAATTCTATCAAGGACCGGTTCTGTGCTGTTAGCCGCCTGCCCACTAGATATTTCGTTACGTGAATAACGAGTAGATTTATAACTTAACCCAAACGATAAGAATTTACTGGTATGTTTTTACGATAATTCCGTATAGTCGATAGGAGTTTAAAAATCCATTAAAATATTTGATATATTTATTCCTCTCTCCGATTTTATATTACTCACGGATTTCAGTGTTAAACCAAGAATCTAGAATTTATTTTCCTTAAATTTGCGATTTATGTATCCGTTGTCGTAAAAATTTGTCTTTGCACTTTTTTTCCAAGACTACAAATATTCGAGTACAGTACAAAGTAACTGTTTTCGACTTATTTCTACTTAAGAACTAGTTAAATAATTAAGCGATTAGGGAATTAAGGACGTAAACAAAACCCTGATGAAAGAGCCGAAATTTTACTTAAACAAAAGCCTAACCGGAACAATATCTAGCCGAGTACAGTGAGACTGATTTCTTCGTAATATTAGATGTAATAAAGACACAAATTTTTCCACTTCAATGAAAGTGACTAAAAGTTGTAAATTTTGGAAATTGGACACCTGGTCTTAAAACGAATTACAGTAGTTAGAAAACAAATGACTTTTAAGTTTAACAAATTTAGATTTTTACGTCTATGATGAGAAACGTTTAAAATTTACAACAACCCTGTCGCGTCCTTTGAGATATACTAGTGATGAGACAAAAGAGACATTAACTGGTATCGGCACCCTCGGGATTTGGCAAGTATGCACTTCACCGCACACCTACCAAGACCCAAGGACTATATACTACAAGGATAGCCAGATCCCTATTCTACAATGTTAGCCAGGAATGCCAAGTTAGTGACGTCAGCACGAGACCTGACCTCTCTGTTTACATAGAACAGGGTGTGCACGTGTTTAGTTTTCGCTTTTAATATTCGTCCAATTTTGTGATTAACGAAGTGATTTATTTTAATATTTCTGTAATTGTTTTATTTGACTAAATTTTTTATAAGGTAAGATGATTTAAATATAAGTCATTAAATATTTAAAGCTATATTTTTATGTTAGGTGAAGAACAAAATGCTGAGTACTAGGTGTGCTGTGTATGGTTGCAATAATAACCTTCTTTTTTCAAATTGGAAGCAACCTGTTTACATCGGGTTTGATCAAAAAATGACAAGAGAA
>NW_019384428.1:1394866-1397065 GCF_000671375.1 Centruroides sculpturatus | reverse complement strand
GCGAAGAAAGAAGCCATCGACGGGAAGGCAGAGAGCTCTCTGATTCCCGCTTTTTTAAAGCCCACTAGGAGCGAAGAAAGAAGCTATTCAATATTCTAAACTCACATACTGTGAGTTTAGAATATTACAATTTAAAGTAATCAGAGGTAATTATAAATATTTATTGTGTGAGTTAGGAAGAATGAAACTCGACAAGTAATTCGAATCACTTGTGAGAGTTTCATTCTTTCCAACTCTTGGTGGAACTCTGAAGCAGCCACCTCCACGTGGTGAGTTCTGGGTTGTCGTTCGTCTGGAAATGACGAAGGGCAAGCGAAGAGCTGCTTGTTCCTTTGAACTGAATAATAAGGAATGAAAACATGCCAATAAAAGCAAAAATTACAAAAGTAATTAATGTTAGGAGAATTAAGTATTTAACTTTGGCATAAATCTTCTTAAATTCTGTGTAACTTGTAAGTGTTAATTCCTTATTCCAATAGTGATCGTGAATTTCAACTTATCCTATTTAGCTTTATAACAACATATTCGTGTTATTGTTGCTACAAAATTATAGAATATTTTCGATAGAATAAGATATCTTAATAGCAAAATTGTTGACTTACTAATAAAACAACGATGAAAAAATTAAGGTAAGTCGTTACCAACCGTTACTAACGTAGTGAAAACACAGAAAACTCCGCATATTCGGCACGGTGGCGGTGCTCGAACCCACGACCGCCTATCGTTGTTTAGTGATTTTATCCATTGGGGTTTCCAACGGGGTCGGTATTGATCTCTTAGGGGAAATATAATATAACATTTCATAATATAGTATATAATATTGAAAGGGATTTTTTATAAACTCATTCCTACTCTGAAAATTAAGCTTTTTGCCATTTTATAATAATTAATAATATAAAAATTTTTAATAATAGAAGCATAATAGATGACGTCACACGCAATTGTATTTATTAAGATTAATAATATAAAAAGATTATTTTTTAAAATAAAATTTTATAACAGCCGGGAAAGTTGCTCAACTCGTTGCTGGATTAAAATAAAATTTTTTTTTATATGTAAGTGGAGTAATGGCGCGTTTGCTGGTAAAGCGGCTTTAACATAAACCAAATGTAAAATTTAATCAGTAATATTTATTGGGCATGGATAATTTTATGTATGTAAATTCTTGGTAGTGTTGTCTATGGCAAAGATGGTTCAACCTCCAACATTCCCCGTGTCCACCTGAGGCCTAGTAAATAAAACCATTGAAAATGTAGTTGGTTGTGGGTTTGTGTCTAGTCAACCGGCTGGCCACGTGGAGTTTTCCGGGTTTTCTTCACGTGTCTAACCTTCCATCCAATTGTAGAAATCTGGCAACTCTAGGTAATGGAGGATCCGGAGATCTTTAGAGGGAGGTGCAAAAGATACTTTACAAAATTTTTTATTACCCAAAATACCCGGCTTTAATAGGGGAAAACACTTAAAAGGGGGATGCAGCTGCGCCCTGCGCATCCCGAAAATATGCCCCTGACCCAAGGTACTAGTGACGTTCAAATTTGTTCTTGCTACTTTAATATCAGAGAGTCCTTGAACTACCGTACACGTAATTAAAGGGGATTGCCAAAAGTAACAACAGTGTACACAACGAGAAGAGAGGGAATCAAAAGTGGCTCNTGTTCCGCGATGAAAACCAGCTTTAAGCAACGGCGTAGTCGAACGGTGTAAGTAATCCTACAATTTTTTGTTTATAGCATAGTTTATACAGATTATTCCCAAAAAATTATACGTATTTTGGAAATGTTGAGTGGAATTAGTCTAGAATCGGTTAATTTTATAGAAGAAAACCTTTCGAACAGCCTTAGTCCGTAAAGTTCCCACTTATCGGGCTGCGATTGGCTCATTCCTACAACGTAATTTTCGGTTAGCGTGGAACGTATCTAAGCGTTATAGGGGGTCTACTGTACTTTACAAAATTTTTTATTACCCAAAATACCCGGCTTTAATAGGGGAAAACACTTAAAAGGGGATGCAGCTGCGCCCTGCGCATCCCGAAAATATGCCCCTGACCCAAGGTACTAGTGACATTCAAATTTGTTCTTGCTACTTTAATATCAGAGAGTCCTTGAACTACCGTACACGTAATTAAAGGGGATTGCCAAAAGTAACAACAGTGTACACAACGAGAAGAGAGGGAATCAAAAGTGGCTCAAAAACTATATA
>NW_019384428.1:1388767-1394467 GCF_000671375.1 Centruroides sculpturatus | reverse complement strand
TACATATAATTATATATTAATTATATATAAATTAGGTACTGTATATATAATTATATATTAACTTAATTTATTGTAACTTTATTATAATTATATATATACTTTCCGCCGTCTAGCGCCACTCTACGGAGAGTTTAGGCGAGTAAGTTGAGTTTACTATCGTCTGTACAGTATGTAAATTAGGTACCGTAAGTCTAATACAGCACTGTAATTTTATACATTTCTTGTGAAAGAAACATTTCTTATTCAACGGCCATTAAAATTATTTATATTAATGATGTCTTCAAAGTTCAACGAATTTTTCGCAGAAAAAAATAACTTATCAGAAATCGCGCCCGCCGTTTGGTGCGCTGCTCCGCGACGAAACAAGCTTAAGCAATGGCGACGTCGAACGGTTCACACTCGGTAAGTAATCCTACAATTTTTTGTTTATAACATAGTTTATACGGATTATTCCCAAAAAATTATACGTGTTTTCGAAATATTGAGTCGAATTAGCCCAGAATCGATTAATTTTATGGATGAAAACCTTTCAAGCAGCCGTAGTCCGTAAACTTCACACGTGTCGGGCTGCGATTGGCTAATGTATTTAAAGGATTCCTACAACGTGAAATTCGTATAAAGTGGAACGTATCTACGCGTTATAGGGAGTCTCACTGTATATGTTTTTAAGTTTTGAAGTCGTAAAATATAGCATTCTTTACATGCATAAAAGATTAATTTTTGATTCATAATAATGAGCATATACAATTTCGCAAAAGTTTTCGGAATTATTTAAATATAAAATTAAAAAAACTCAAAACAAAATCTGTTCAACAAAATGTTAAAGGCTCTTTCCGATTTAAGGCACTAAGAAGGCCTTTTCATATACTATCGCAGGTTTATCCAGATCCAATGAGATACCCATATGGTGAGGAAAAGCCCTGCGTATCCGAGCAAGACGATCTATGAAAAATACCTAAAGATCTGATCTAGATTCCAATCCAAATCTCAGAGAAATAAGCAGATCTTAATCGTTTCGGTTATCGTACCATCAAAATTTTACGATAATCCGTACTTTAACAAAAATCGGTCGTCGATGTCGTCATACTTATTCGATAATTGTTATCTACTACCTGAGAAAATTAACGGCCGAAGAGTCAGTCGTCGCCAGTTCCTCGATACTGTGCTCCGAAACGAATTACCCTATCGACTTGGACCCGAAACACTTGTGCCTCTGAATCGGAATAACTTCGCCGTCAAACCCGAAATATTCTAGATTTCATAGACCAAACCTACTCCCGGAATACACCTCATCCAGAAATGTTCTAACGTACCAACTTTCGCATTTATTCAACCTTCCTAATGAATAGCCTAAATCCTCTCCGGCATCAAATCTACAACCGGACCTTCAACTTCAGGTATTTATCGCCACGCGAACTTTATGTAAATTCTCTCTCTCGAGAAACGTGAAGATATCTAGATCTATTTTAGCTCGATTTACCTCATTTAACAATATAAAATGTATTTTCCTTTATAAATAAATGGTTGTTTTGTTAAGCTAGTCTCTGCGTGAGTCTGCTCGCTATCTCGCTGTCTCCATCCCGAATCCGATCGCTCACTCACGGGGCTGCTCGCGTGACTTACTTTCTAATCCAAATCGATTCGTTGTCGCGGCTTCCGTGTCAATCGGGACACGATGGTATCATTCCTGACAGGCATCGAGAGGTGCCGACCCTCCGGTCACAATTACATAATTCTTATACAATTATGTAATCTTCAAAATTCACAAAACATCGAAACGAAACAGGCAAAATGTATTACTGTTCTGCTCATTATTAACCGTACAAACCAGATTCACACAGTAGAAGAAAGGGATAAGTAACGAAATCTTAGCTCTATCTAAGTAAACTATCTCTAATCACAAAGTAAAGAAAGACAGGAGACGATCTATGGCGCTGCGAAAAAAAACAATTTTACTGTTGAATTCTCGGAAATCCCATTCAAAACATTACTTGTTTATCACTGTGAAATTACCTACGATGCAATCTCGCGTTGCTTTTCAACATGGAATTGATGATCGTATCAACTTCTGACGATAGTGCCACGATGAGAGGGCGCCCAACATATTGGAAGTATCGCGGAAATTTATTCAACATCTAATATTGTATCCGAAATTGGATTCTAGATCTCCGCGGTATCTAATATTGTATAAGATCATTACCATCTCATTCAAGACCAATGACAATGTTTTCCGACATCGGTGTCAGGCTCTTTTCAATAAAGATTGATCCAATCACACGAAGTTTCTAGAGGCCATACCAGGCCGTAACATTGCTACTCTGAACTTTGGTATTGGTAAATCAATGTGCTCCAATAGAGCATATTTTACTGATCGATCGCGCTGCTCAGGCTACCCGAGTGTCCACATGCCGAAAACAATCGAAAATGAGAACTAGAACACGAAATTTCAGCGGAAAAAATTTTGAAAGATTAGACTTTTTCATACGACGATAACCAAAACGAAAAAGTCACGTTTGATTTGTATAGATTTTATTTAAATAACATTTCAAGTAATTTCTGAACGAATAAAACTACGAAATCCGCAAAAGAACACGATAGACGTTCTTCAAGTGATTATCGTATTTACTCGATTAAACTTGGGATTAATAAACCCGGTATTCGAAAGAACCAGAGATACTGTTAAAAATAAATCTCGGGTTGAAAAGCACGAGAAACGTGTTTTCGTACTGCATTGTATAAAATAATGTAGTTTAGAGTGACATAAAAAATTTAACTAAAATTCTATCTCTTCTTATTGTCTAGAGTCGGAAAACATTTTTCTACATCAAGATTCATGGAAATCTGTTTTTGAAATAAAATTATAAATATCGTAGAATTTCGGGTTTGGGAAGTTCACAAATCGAGAGCTGATCAACCGAAGCGTAATTAGGAAAATTCGAATTGGAAATGATGAGTTCGAATCAGAAGATGGTAGGCAAGATTATTCGGACAATGACATCGAACAGGCTCGAATGATAATATTACAACCGAAATGGAGGACGCTGAAAATCGGGTTAACTATTAAAAGGGCAGGCCTAATTATTTCAAATGTTGTAGCTGAAACTTATAAATACGGTCGAAATTATCAAAATCCATAAACGGTTTTGATAATTCCGGAAAAATTCAAGTATTTAAGATATTTCTTTCAATTTTTACTCTCTTCTGTTGCAAGGTAATAAATTTCGGTCTAGAAATAACTGGACCTTCAAATAAACATCCCCGAATTTAATCGATGAAATACGTGCTAGCGTAAAAACCGGATTCAGCGCTTACTACGGAGAAAGCGTCACATGGCACATCCTTCCTTTTTTTTACTTCAATGATGAAAATCAAGGAGTTTCGGATAGGGTTCCAGTCCAAATTCAAGGGTATCGCGCGACTGCATATCAAATAGATTTTAACTCTGCTTATGAATATACGTATATGAAATTAAATTTATTAATTTATAATGTAAGCTGTACGTATGATAAAAGTTGGTCTGTTGGCAGCATGGAAGAGAACGGCTTTCCAATAGAAAGGTTTGGGTTTTGGTGCACTTACGGAATATTGCTTTCATCTCTTCTCCAATAAAATACTACATTGACAATATTTAAAATTGTTCACTGTGTATAAAATGTTCTATTATAATAATCATTTCGGATTTATAGTGGCAATTTTTTTATTTATGTCTTTTAAAGCAAACCATTATTCTTGTTATATATTTATGAACTATACAAACTACAGAATTAAAATAATTATAATAATACTTCTCTTTATTTCTTTTTATCATTAAAATGAATAAGATCAAAATAAAAATAATAATTGTTTTTTTTAAATTTCCAAAATATATTAAATCTTTTTTTAAAATCTTTTTCAAAAAACGTTCTAAATATTGGGCATATATTGGAATATCTAATAAATTTACTATCAGTTTTTTTATGATTTTTTTATATTCAACGTATAATATCAATAATTTACTTTTTATATAACAATTTTTATGTATTATATATTATAAAAATAAACCTTCATCTCTTTTATAAATTTTAATTCACATCGATTTGTGTTCATTAGAAAAAGTATAGTGTTACAAATTAATCGATTAATACACGAACAGTCATTTTAAAAATCTTGCGTGATGCATAGAATTAATTTTTAAACTTTAAATTATTCTACATTATTTCACTGCAGATAAAGGTAAATTGATCTTGTTAGTAGCATAATAATAAAATATTCTTTTAAAANCCCCCCCGCGTTGGAATTTCGAAAAATCCTTTCTTAGTGTGCGTTTCCATGACGTACCCTAACTGTGTACCAAATTTCACCTCTTTAGGTTAAGCGGTTTGCTCTGGGCGATGATGAATCAGTGAATGAATGAATGAGTCAGTCAGGACAAGCAATTTTATATATTTAGATTTTTGTTATTTAAATTAATATTGATAGAGAATTATTATTATGTGATTTATATCTATTTCTTTAATTACATCTTTGACTTCAAGTCACATTATCAAATATTTTAGTTTTTTATTCTAACATCAGATGGTGCCACCATCCAAAATTATTTCAAACTTAATTATTTTTTATCGGTTTTTTTTATGAGTTTATTTTTTATTTTTATTCTTGCTAGTGGTTTATATAGTTCGCTCTTCGATAGATATTTCCACGTTATATTTTTATGCTTTGAAAACATCGCCACTTCCCGTCCTAAAAACACATCCATCTTTATCAAAAGTGGATAAACCACCAAACTAGAAATGCTTCCAATATAAAACACAAGTAAAATTCTTCAGTTTTTCACATAAAAATCTAAAATTTTTATATGGATATAACGCGCAGAAAATATAAATAAGAGAGTTGATGCCAAAAATTTAAAATATTGCATTCATATTTTATACATCTGTTCCTTGATTTAAAAATCAATATCAGTATAGAATGGTCCAATATATTTCAATAGTTAAATACTTGCATTAAAAAAAATCCTCTAACATATTCTAATGAAATTGAATATCTCAATAATAATATAAAAATATTATTTATTGCTACTGATATTTAATATATGATACAGAATATCAATGTCATTTGTTATTTTTCCATTAGAGTAATTAATGTAACTTTTCATTTATCAGTGGACAGATCGTGATGTTCAATATCGGTTTGTGGATCGTGTCATTTCAAATGATCGATACTTTTAATTGATAACTTATATACGAAGTTAGAATCATTATCAAATGTTAAAACTTTGAACATGAATTATTTTCATTTTGCACCATACGAAAAATTTTTATTGACGCTGTTAAATTTTATTAGTTTTTCGAATTTTGTATTTTCCTTTCTTCTTTTTTTTTAATTATTTTTTTAATAAAAACATCATAATTTATTTTTATTGATAAACTTATATAAACTTCGTATTTAAAAAATTAAAAAGTTATATACGTTAAAGATTAATTAGTTAATAATTTTTTAATTTAGAAAAGAAAAAAATTATATTTTCGAAATCATTAATAATTTTTTTAAGATGAAAATATATTAATTAAAAATGAATTTAATACTCAATAAATAAACTTGTATTTTATTGTTGTAATAAAAATTTTAAATAGTCATTATATTATAAATAGAAATAATAATTTTTATTTAGTAGTCTACTATAATTTTTTTTATATAAGTCGTTACCAACCGTTACTAACG